>NW_015112761.1:43182-49067 GCF_001443285.1 Poecilia latipinna | reverse complement strand
AAAGACAGGAAGGATACTAGGGAGGTAAGAACGGGGGGTAACGGAAGGAAAGTCAGCAGAAGAAAAGAAAGATAGTAAAGGAGGACAAAGATCCAAGGAAGGTGTTAAAAAAGGCAGGAAGGGGACAAAGTAGGAGGCAAAGAAAGAAACGAGAGACAAAGAGTTAGGAAATAAGGAGACTATGAAGGAATAAAGGAAAGTGTTTTTACTGGTGTTTAATCAGATTCTATTAATAACTGAGTTCAGTCTGACTGTTGCTAACAGTCGTCAACATAAACCCGGATCTCATGGGGTCACAAGCTGAAGGAAGCAGGAGCAGCATCACAGGAACGTTTTACGTATTTAATATCACATTAGCATCGGTCTACTCAAAGCCCGTCCACCTTGAAAAGAAAAACCATCTTCCAGTTCGCCTAGCAACAGCAGCCACTCAGGCCGAGAGCAGCTAACAGGGTTTCTGATTGATGCAGCGTATATCTGAGGTACACAGAGCAGCAGGAGAGTAATCGTTCACACTTCAGGAAAGTTCACTCTAAAGCTGCAAACGTTGCACTTCCTTTACAATCAAACCGAGCTGTGAAAATGTAACTGCACTTAAACCCAAGATTTATTCGGTTTCAAACGGACAGTGGTGGATCACAAAAGCAGGATTTGCTCCTCTTTGGTTTGGTCAAACATTAACTTTGACCTTGAACAGGTTAGGAGAAATATATGGGCTAAACAAAACATGTTCATTAATTTTTTTTGCACAAAATTATTTTTTGATAATGAGATTTTAGCCTGGTCAGTTCTGCCTATTTGAGCTGTTTAATGGCCTCTGCCACTTTAAATCCAGATAAGATGCTGCTGGCCACGCCCCCAACTCTACGTTTGCACTCGCATGTGAAAATGGCTGCAAACAAATGCACAATTACGCAACTGTACATCTTTGAAAAGCAAAAGTAGAGCCTCCTGCACAACCAACAAGAATGCATTAAGTTGTTTTTGAATGGTAATTCAACAATGAAATACTTCTCTATTCCAACAGCCATTGTACAGCACATTCAATGGTAAAACCAGCTGACCACACGTGCTGAAGCTCAGTTTGGGTTCGCCAAATGTAAAATGCAACCCAAATTTTAACAACCTGCCCAAAGTCTTTGTTTTTAGATTGCAAAGGACTTGATTCTTTGAACACAACAAGACTTGCGTTTTTTGTGGTAATATGTCTTTAAATAATAATGTTGCCGGGGATATCTGTTTTACAATACTATTACATAGTGACACTTGATTAACCAATAATTATTAATCATTGATAATGTCACGTTCAACCAACTCTACGCATTTTCAAAAAATAACAACCAATAAGATGAGCTTATGAGCTAATAAGATGAGCAAAGAAAACTATTGGGAAAGAATTTTCCTCTGAATACTTTCTAAAAATCTACCAAATATTAAGCAGCCCAAATTTTAACAACCCGCCCAAAGCTGTTGTTTCCAGTTCAACAGCCCAAACCAGCTGACCAAATGTGCTAGAGTTCTGCTTGGGTTGCTAGGTAACGGGGCTGGGCTTGGCTGGGATTGCTAGGTAACGGCACACTGCCCACTGAATGTGATTTATCTGAAGGTTTTTAAACAGCTCACTTACCAGACACCAAAAAACATTAAATTATTGCTAAAAAAGACTGGGTGTTTTTAAAAAAAAACACTTTAGTTGCTTTTAGAAGCAGCAGAAACTCAAATGGAAGCATAAAAATATGCAAAATATGAATTTTGCATAATAGGTCCCCTTTAAGCTAGCATGAAGATGATTCCTTCAGTAAGAGCGACTGAGGCGTGTCGCTGTGTAATGGCAGCCTCTCCACAGCAGGTGCACACAGACGAACCAGTGTTCACAATGACTCAGCGTTTATTCCCTCACTGAGGCGCCACTGTCTCCTCTCATATCGCCCATGACTCCAAGGCTTCCTTCAAACACAGCCCTCAATCATCAGCAGCCAAATCACTTTTACTTCGCGAGGTCTGGAGGTGACACGCGCCGACAGCTCCCAACTCAACACGGGCGGAGTCACAGTTCAAACCACCTTCATCGTTCAAAGCACAGATTGCAACTCTTAGTACTTCCACCCCGTCTGCTTAGTTCAGCGTTTATTTTTAAAGCTTTTGAAATTATTTTATGAATGCTGATATGTCTGCAGGCAATTTTCCTCCCAAATCTCTCTTCCTTTAACCATGTCTAACTCAAATAACCCATTTCACCTGCCTGACTTTATTAAAACTACACTACAGCTGCTGCTTGAACCAACTTTTAAAGTTTTACCTTTTGAGCTTCTTACAAAGTATTTTTGTCTAGTTTCTATGCAAATATCTGTGAAATGTCATGTAGGAGAGTTTTAGCATTAGCTTCCAGTAAATACCCTGTTGGTATAGCACTTTAGCATTAGCTTCTAAGAAATACTTTGCTGGTGTAGCCCTTTATTGCTAGCTCCTAAGAAATACATTGTTTGTGCAACTCTTTAACATTAGCTTCTAAAAAAAACCCTGTTGGTGTAGCGCTTTACCATTAGCTTCTGTGAAATACTCTTTTGACTAAATGCACTTTAGCATTAGCTTCTGCTAAATATCCTGTTCGTGTAGTGCTTTAGAATTGGATTTTGCAAAATACCTTGTTGATGTAGCAATTTTGCGTTAGCTTCGGAGAAATACTCTGTTGGCTAAATGCACTTTAGCATTAGCTTCTGCTAAATATCCTGTTCGTGTAGTGCTTTAGAATTGGATTTTGCAAAATACCTTGTTGATGTAGCAATTTTGCGTTAGCTTCGGAGAAATACTCTGTTGGCTAAATGCACTTTAGCATTAGCTTCAAAGAAATACCTTGTTGGTGTTGCGCTTTATTGTTAGTGCCTACATTGTTTGTTCAGCACTTTAGCATCAGCTTCAAAGAAATACCTTGTTAGTGTAGCGCTTTACCATTAGTTTCTGCTAAATATCCTGTTGATGTAGTGCTTTATAATAGGCTTTTGCAAAATACCTTGTTGATGTAGCAATTTAGCATTAGCTTCTGAGAAATACCCTGTTAGTATAGCACTTTAGCATTAGTTTTCGCTAAATATGTTGTTGGTGTAGGACCTTAGCATTAGCAGATCTAGTGTGTATGATTAGTGTTTTAAGGTTATCACTACTATCTTTTAAGTTAGCAGTGCCCACCACTAGTTTAGATGTAGACTTGTTTATCTTCTAAATTAATATCGATTAGACATTAATTGCATCGTAACGAACATAATTTACTTTTTTTCAGCGTAATGGAAATGTGTGATTGATGCTTAATTGGATGAAAAAATGTAGACATTTTGGAGACTGGTTTGATGTTTGACAAACGGTGGTACTAGTTGGTTTTTGAATGTTAAAGTGATTTAAAGCAGCTAATTTCTGCAGCACAGCTGAGATGACGTACCAACACAGTTGTCACAGATGCTGCAGTGAGACGCTCGCGGAGGCCGGAAGATCTTGCAGGTGTAGCAATACTTGAGCTTGACGATCTGGTTGTTGATCTGAACGTTACGGATCCGAGGTGGAGGTCGCTGCCCAGACGGGACGTTCCCATTGGCTGCCTCTGTGAATTAAAATAAAAACAAGATGTCACCGCAGAACACACCGACACATCATAGCGATTTTGTTCTGTAGTTGTTGCTAAAGGCTCGATGTGTTGCTTTTGGAGATTTTTCAGCCTACTTCATGGTGTCAGACTGGTTCTGCTTAAGTAATTTATAGTTTCCACAACCTAGCAGTAATCAAGCTTTGGTGAAATTGAATTCAACTTTTCAAAAACTGTAACCAATAATAATTATTTCATGATTTACCAAAGGAGGAGGAGTCATTTTTACAGTGCCATTTCTGCAAAAATTAAATTACTTGAAAACTGCATTAAATGTCTACTTTACTGATATTGAAGTTTACTTGATATGAAACATTCAAGTTTGACAAAAAAAAAGCAAAACCAGAAAAACTAACCGAATAAATCTACTGAAAAGGATTAGGATCACTAAAAAAAACAGAATTCAGATTTTGAATTCTACTTCTGAATTCTGAAGTTTCTTCTCAAAATTCTGATATTTTTTTCTCAAAATTATGACATTTTTTGTAGAATTGTGATATAGTTTCTTGGAATTCTGACAACCTTTAGAATTGTAATTTTTTTTCAAAATTGTGACATTTTTTCTTAGAATTCTGAAATTTTCTCACAAATTTGACATTTTTTTCTCAGATTTAGCATTTTTTCTCAGAATTATGTCTTTAGTTTTAGAACACATTTCTTCTTAGAATTGTGACTTTTATTCTCAAAATTGTGATATTTGCTTCCTGGAATTGTGACATTATTTCTCAGAATTATGACTCCTTGTGAAATCAAAAGTCAGATTCCTAAGGAATAAAACATCACAATTCTGAGAAAAAACATCAGATTCTTTTTTCATTTTTTTTTCAGTTGCTCTGATCCTCTTCCATAGAAATGTTATGTTTGATTGACAGTTTATTATTTCTGCTTAAGCTTCACTACAGAAACCAGGAGGCGTACTAATGATCACAAGGCTGCAAACTCAGATCCCTCAAGAGAGAAACCGCTGTGGAGAATCAACCATTAAGTTGCTGCAAAGAGCAGACAAGAATTACCTCTTAATGGGACAGAGCAAGCATGCCCACATGAATTTCTGGAGATGCATTAAGATAAAAAAAAATTTATATCAGAGGGAAGTTAATTCTCTCAGCTGCAGAAAGCATACAGACAAAAGGATAAAAGTGACTCTAATTCAAACTAATAGCGTATCAACATTTGTTTACAGCTTTCAGTGGAGGATATCTGCCATGTAAAGTGGTTTTTGCAAGAATAAGTCAGACTCATTATGAAGCATTAAAATGGTGAACAGATTTTTTCTGACAGTAAGAGATAACCAATATTAATCATCCAAATAAAGCTGGAGAAGGGCTTTTGAGAGAAACTGGGAATAAATCTGAGAGAATGCACTCAGAGGGATTGATGCCACTCCCAATGGAGGCCAATCTGCTGGAGGCGTCACAGACAGGAAACAGTTTCCTGGAATTAGAAACCCTCCTCAGGAGCGCCACCAACAGGATGAGGGACAGAAACACCCAGGCTGCAGCAGTCACATCAAAATGTCTGCCTGGTTATTAAAATGGCTTTTTAAATACAAATAGCTAAATTATGCTAAGCTAAGCTAAGATAGGATGCACTAGTAACAGGACACACTGCAAAAACGCAAAATCTTATTTATAGACTATTTCTAGTGCAAATAACTTACAACAAAAACTAACAAAACTAACTTATAAGTAACTTCTCAGAAAGATACAGGACATTATTTTAAGTAAATAATTCCTTAATATTGATGAAAAACTACTAGTTCCTTAGGCAAATTATTTCTCTTACAACATGAGAAAATGTTTTATTATAAGAGAAATAATCTGCCAGAGGAACTAGTCCTTTTTCGTTAATATTAAGGATTATTGACTCAAAACAAGATTCTACATGTTGCTGAAAAACTACTATTAAGTTAGTTTTGTTTTATTTAATCTGTAGTAAGATATTTGAAACAGAAACTAGAGCTTAATTACTTGGTAATATTTTGTGTTTTTGCAGTGCAGCAACTCGATGGGAGGTCAGGCCTTTAAAGATCTGTGATCGACCAGAGAACTGCAATCGATGCACTCCTAATAGTTATTTTTAACATGGAAGCCAAATAATATTTTGGAAAGTGAAAATGTATAATTTTGCTGCAGATGCCATATAAACTGATGTCCACTAATTAATAACAAGTATATAATTAAAGCTCCGCGGAGCCTCAAGCGGCCCTCGCAGCTAGCGCTGCTCCGGCCTATAGCCACCGCGTATGTTC
>NW_015112761.1:0-37135 GCF_001443285.1 Poecilia latipinna | reverse complement strand
TCAATAGGCTCTCGCAGCGCTTAGCTGCTCGGGCCTAAATATATATGTTTGAATAAAATACAATCCTATCACAAGAATTGTGAAATATCCTTTTAGTAATAGATTACACCTCTTTTTGGTGCACAAACATTTTTTCTTTTTTTTCTACTTTAACCTGCAACACAAGAAGAAAAAGATTTTATGTTTTCTATTTAATAAGTTATTATCTAGCGTAATGAAATTAAACCAAAGCAGTGGTGTAATGATAACCAAAGCCAAAAGTATCAGAATTAAATAATTTACTGAGCAATTGGTCCAGGTGCAGCTTGAACAGGGATTTCAGGGTCAGTGTGAGGATTTCTGTAAAATCCTTCATGTAACCTGCTGCAGCAAACTGCAGCTGGTCCATTAGGGCCATCAGGGCCACAGCAGAACCACCATCCTCCACGCAGAGTGAGTCACGGTCATAATGAGAGCAGCAAACCCATCTTCAGAGGGCTGCGTGCCTCAGCTCGCTCGCTACACCGACTCCCTTAACTCCGCCAGAGTGCAGAGTTTCCCCACAGTGAAATTTAAGCACATTTCAATCAGGACTGGACAATAACAGATTCAGAGCTGCACAGCATTGTGGGAGATGTAGGCAGAGGAAAACGCTTTAACCAACATTTCATTTCCCTGTGGGAGCAATAAAGTATTTTTGAATTTGAATTTGAGTCAACTCACTCACTCACTCACTCCTCGGTTACCTAGCAACTCACTCACTCACTCCTCGGTTACCTAGCAACTCACTCGCTCACTCTTTGGTTGCCTAGCAACGACCTGTTACTTACACAGCAGCAGTTTAAAGTTCCACCACTGTGTCTCATAACTGCTTAAAATTAAAAAAAACAACGGCGTGACGTGAAAACTGGAAATGTTTAAACAAAAAAACGAATAAATAATTATCAATATCGTCTGAAATGAAACGTTCGTCACATCCTGATAACTCAAAGCTTTTTCCTTTTAAACGTTTTTCTTTAAAACATATTGTCCAGCTCTATAAGGAAGTAACTAGAAAAACAACTTTCTAACATAAGAAGCATGAATAAACGCGGTTCTGCCTGCTTGCTGCCAAACAAACCAATCTGAAACATTTATTCCTCATAAATACTTCTAGCTTTAACCACTACAATTTTTCCCGCATCTCTGCTTGTTATTTTTGTCCAGAAAGATCCCCAGGTAAAGATGAGGTAAAACATGCTGATGTCACTCCTGTAGCTGCCCTTAAATGCCTGATCATAAAGGTTTGATACCGTCAGTAAAGACTGAGAGCAAACTCCATGGATTTTAAAGACACGTGTAAAAATTGTTTTCATGAAGCCATTTTAATTAGGCAAAAATACAAATTCAGTATTTGAATCAGAAATCACAGAGAAAGCTTCTAAACATGGCTCCTTGTTTTCACAGTTTTACAGTAAATTTGTAGCTTTTTTCCTACATTTTTTCTTCTGCACATTTGTCCTTTAAAAGTTAATAATTAGCAGACTTGTATCTCTGGTCTCACATGCAGCTGTAACATTACTAATCAGCTGGTCGTGTTTGTTTTGCCCTGCCAAACCAAAGACATTACACTCCTTTCTACTTATCTTGTGGCAAACGGGAACCACAGTCATAAGCAAATATATAAACATTACCAACCTGTCAAAAGGTCAGACACCTTCTCACCAGTGGGAAGTGGTGTCCAAACGTTTGACTGGTAGGGTTTATATAAAACTCTGGAAAAAAATTAAGAGACAGCTGAAAATGATCTGATTTAAGTTATGTTATGTTATGTTTAAGTAAAATGAACATCGTTCTTTTATTCTATGAACTACTGACAACACGTCTCTCTTACTGTCAAACTTTGAGTTTTTTTTCTACAATGGCCCTAATACGCCACATTAGATTTTGCAAGTTTGAAAGAAAGGTTTCTAGTTTTCAGTTTATTTTGGGTTCAATTGAATAAATGTATTTTCAGTAATAAGAACTGGATTTCGGTCACTGTGTTTCAAAACTCTTGCTATATTTAGCCGAGTTTAGCAAAGCTGACTTCTCAGCACACCCCTGGATTAAGTATTTTGGTTTTTGTCGATTCTTGGAAAATAGCGTACGATGTTTCCAAATCTCCACATTTTAGTTTTTTAAGTAACTGAAACTTTTCTGAATTTGAAATGTCATCAGCCAAGAGATGGAAGCAGATCTGGTTGCTCATTAGCCAGCTGCTGCAGATTATTCACATTTGTGAGGAAACTTGTGGACATTTAATCAGCAGTGACTAAACCATTGTGTGTTTTTCTGACATACGACCAACACTTAAACAGCTTAGGATATTTCTATGGGCCATACAAAACATGTTCATTACATTGTTTTTAAGAAAACCATTTTTAGATAATGAGATTTTAGTCTGATCAGTTCTGACTATTTTGAGCTGTTTTAAGGCTCCTTGTCACTTTAAATACAAATAAGCTGCTGCCAGCCGTGCCCCCCCCAACTCAACGTTTGCACTCGCACGTGAAAATGGCTGCAAACAGATGGACATCTAAGAAAAGCAGAAGTGGAACCTCCTACACAGCCAACAAAAAAGCAGCAAGTTGTTTCTGGATTGTAAGTCAACAACAAAACATTTATCTTTTCCAGCAGCCATTGTACAGCGCATACAGCGGTAAAACAAGATGACCAAATGTGCTGGAGCTCAGCTTGGGTTGCTAGGTGACGGAGGTGGGGTTGCTAGGTGATGTCGCAGTGCAACAATCGGGAGGTTTTTGAAACTGACCAAAAAACAGCTGGTTATTTTTAAAGCGCTTGGGTCGAAACAGTAGAGACACAAATGGAAGAATAAAAACATGCAAACCATGAAATTAGCATAATAGATCCTCCTACACAGTTAAAACATTCATTGGCTCCATTAGCTAAGCTGAGTTCAGGTTCAGATGATGGTTTTTCCCCTCTGAGAATGGAGACGAATGCATCTACTGACCGATCTCCATCTCTATGAAGTTGGCCTCCTCGGGAAGGGCCCGCGGCAGGACCCCGGGGTCGCTGAAGCTCGTCCTCAGCAGCATGGCTATGACGAACAGGAAGAGCAGCACGGCAAAAACTGGGATGGCAGGAGACAGGTGGACGGCCAGGTACGGACACCTGCACAGGAGCACGGCAAAAATGTTGCTCTAGTCGGAAATAATACAATACAGCATTTATGAACTCTGAGTTTGAGGATTTTAAACTTTTAACTGGTAAATTAACACCTTGGATTAGGAAACACAAGATTATGTGGGATAGAAAATTGGAATATTCACTTTTAATAAAAATGTAATCACAGTAAATACTCATGACTTCACATGTTAACAATTATATGAGCCCTTTGAATAATTGGAGGGTTTTTCAAATGACTCATTTTATAGACACCAAAAGATAAAGTATTACAAAACAAACAGCCTGATGTTTTTTATTTTTATTTATATCTGTATTGGTCCCAATGTTGAAAAAGGTTCCAGATCAGGTATTGATGACAGTGTGTCTGAATCACAAGGGCAGATCTATTCAATCTAATTCTATGCTCATGATTTATTGATTTTACATTATATTTAACTTTCTAATTGCTCTTTCTGAACCATTTGATTTGTAGCAGTTTATTTTTTACATTTTCGACAGTGTCTTTTATTATTATTGGTTCTTTTACTCCTAACTGCACTGAAGGAACAAATTAAAGTTGTTTTTACATGTTTGCTTTTGAAGCTATTGGTGTATTTAATGTGGTGTGCTGGTGCAGAGTCAAAAACATAATTTTGTAAGAACATTTGTGTCTGTGTTTTAAAAACCAAAGAGAAAAGTCCCCAGTTGCAACGTGTCTGAACGTGAAAAGGTTTACGTACAAACACAGCGAACATTATGCTCTCAGTGAGGTCGCACCAGAACAGAAACACTCTGATCTGCTGCTTTAAGCATGAGGTCATGACCTTTTAACCGGACCTCACAGCTGTGCATAAACAGGCCGCAGCCTCTTCGCTGGCGGAGAACATGGCTGGTATCAGCATAGCTCTGGCAGTGGGTCCAACCGGGCCGAGAGCCAGCAGGACTCCTCTGAACCCGCCTGCTGCTTGGTAACAGATGGCAGCTGCAGAGCAGCAGCACCTGAAGCTCCTGAATGCTGGTGTTAATACCTGAACTGCTTCATCTCTGTTCGATGGAGACGTTTATTCATAAAGCTAATGAAGCTCCACAGAACGGAGACGCATCCTGAACAAGAAAAACGCTGTTACAGCAGCTCACGTATCTGCCCACACACAGAACCACCGTTAGTAAATTTAACATAATTTGACTATTCAGTGTTAAGAAATGAAGTGATGCTGTGTACTAAAGGATAAAGTTAATGACTGTAGTTTGGTTACATCTTTCCTGACTTTCCAATTTAACAATCGTAGCACTAATCAGTTTATTCGGTACATTCAGGTCTGTCATGATAACAAATAAAAGGTATGAGCAGCAGAACACAAGCAAACAAAAAATAGACATAAAAACAGCAGCGCTGCCACTTAGTTATTTCAATAATCAATTATTCTGACGATTAATCAATTAATCAGATAAAAACATTCCCACATCCCATAGATTTAGCCACTTAAACATTTTTATGCAATCTTAGAAATGCGTTAAAGATGCAAATAAATAAAAAACTTGAATTATTTTTTTGCACAGGATTTTATTTGTACTATTTCACCTTAAATATTATTTGCACCTTAAAAATGCACTGTTGTTTTTGGAAAGGTTTTGTTCAACAATTTCATCTTTTTTAAGATCCCATTAGGGAAAAAATTCACAATTTTGACCACAAAATCTGTGATTTCAGACATCAATAATAATAATAATAATAATAATAAATCATCCAAACATCCTGGAGGGACTGTCTGTCTCATCCAGCCAGGATTTCCATTTTCACAACAAACTTAGCTAACAGGAAACAGCTTAGTCAGCAAAACACCACAAAGACCAGAGTCCATGTGATTCGCTGCGACCGCAGAGACGTCAGCACACTGGAGAAGAGACGAGCTCCCAGCTCCACCAGTCTGAGCTCTGCAGCGTTTCCCCACCGCTAATGGGAAGCAGCAGCAGCAGCGTCGGATCGATAGAAACTTCCAGTGTGAGAGCAGGATGACCAGGCGGGTGATTCCTGTAATAATGACCGTCAGGAACTGGAGTCACGCTCCATCATCACTTCCCATCAGCCCCTCCTCCGCTGAGCTGCTGAGGCGCATCAGTCAGCACAGATCCAGAAAAACTGGATCTAGATTGTTTACATTCCCACAGGATGAAATTTTCCTCATTAGCAGAGATGGTGGGGTCTAGCTACATTTACTCGAAAGAAAATTTAGTTTTTCCTAAGCTGTACTTTTCAGTTTTTCTTGAGTAATTTTATTATAAATATCTCTGCTCTTACTTGAGTAAAATTTATGATTTTTTTTACCCACTGAATGAAAAACAAACATGTTTTATCCCAAAATTTTGTTTTTTTGTTACAAATATGAATTATTGTCATTTTGTCCTGAAGAAAAACAAAATTTCCATTTAACTTTTTATTTCAATCCATCTGATGATGCAAGTTTTATATATTAAATGATTGATAACTTGATCAGGTACTCAGTATACTGGAGTAACTTTTTACCAAATACTTTTTACTTTTACTTGGGTAAAAATATGTTGAAGTAGATTTTTGGATACTCTCTCCTTCTCTGCTTATATTCCATCTCAAACCTTCTAACATGTAAAATTGTCTCATTTAAGTTAACAGTTAAAATGTGTTGGACTTTTGCTGGCGGACTTTGAATGAGCCGCTGGGTGAATTTCATCAGAACCAGGTGAGTTGGTTCTTCCCGTTTCCTCTCATTGTGCCAAACACAACAAACCTGCTGCTGAGTGAAACTCCAACACAAAACATATTACATCACAGGTTTTATTTAGCACCCTCAGAGTGGGAGGTTTACTTTAGCAAATAGTAAATACAAATAGGTCGGTTTTCTTTGCACATATTTCTATATTTCACACAAAGACATTCACAAACCGTCCCGCTTCCTGGAGGCTGAACAACTGAACAAACACTTTCTTATAGCTGTTATTTTTAAACCTTATCAGACATTTTTCAGGTGATATGAAGATTTATTTTTAAACAGTCGACATAAAACACTCAGGAAACGCAGCAAAGTGTTACAGCGACTCGTCTTCAGTAACTCTAGTCTGGAGCCGGCGTGTTAATCTGACGGAGCTTCTCTTTTTCTCGGACTTTTGAACCATCAAAATATAATAAACAGGTAAAACAGGTTTCAACGGTTCAGCCTTTGCAGCCAAAAAACTTGATCAGTGACGTTACTGCAGATTTAAAACATGAAATATCTGTGAAACACTTTGGCTCAAAACGTTCATTAGCTGCACCTGTGTGGGTCAGATAGCATTAGCAGACCTGTAGACAGAAATGATCCAGTTTGTCTGCAAAAATCCATCCATCCATCCATCCATCCATCCATCCATCCATCCATCCATCCATCCATCCATCCATCCATCCAAATATTTACAAACAATCTGAGTCTAAACAGAAACAAGTCATCATCTCTGAAATTGACTCAAATATTTACACATTTTGACTCGAGCTTCTTAATAATCATTTGTTTTGTTTTTTACAACAAATCACAATAAATGTTACTTTTTTATCGGTTTAGATTAGAGCTGCAACTATCGATTATACTAGTAATCAATTAAACGGATAAATAATTGCCACATTCTGCAGATTTTTGATTTATACACTTAAGTTTATTTTATGCAATATTACAAATACATTAAATTACTAATAAATAATTAAATTCCTTTTTAATATAAGAAAATAAGAATTTTATTTGGCTAAAATGAGCGCGTGATCATTTGTAGAAAGGATGAATCTGCAGCTAAAGAATCATTTGTTGATTTTTATTTTGATTAATCAAATAATAATCAAATTTCGTGATAAAACTTTAAATTAATATCTCCCACCTTTATGTCAGTTATTGAAAGTAGTAAATTTTCTAACCAGCAAACACGTGTTTTGGAGAAATGTTTAGGTCTTTAACGTTTTACTCCATTATAAGCTTAATTTCCTCAGAAACATTGAAGACGTTAGGCTTGTGGTTGGTTAACACTGGAGAACCTTCAGCTTATAAATAACAGCACATAAAATAATTACGCCCCATTATAAACCTGATCCAGATAAGCTCCTTCGACATGCGAGTGTGCACAAGGTGTGGACGGGTTTCTAGGCGTGTCTGCTGCAGACGTTCATCAGCGGTTAAACTCAGGATGACATGAGCCTCCAGATGAAAAACGGCTGCAGTCAGGATTAAAATCCCTTCAAACGTCTGAGGAAGAACGCCGCTGCAGTCAAACCTGTGCCACTCATGACACTCTCCCTGCATTGAACTTTCTTATTAATACTTAACAGCTGTGAGCTGTGATGAATTAATCCACAAAAAGACTGATGCTCTCGTCGGGTTTCACTATGCTTCTGGGTTCTGGGGCGCTGCAAGGTAAAACATAAGATCGCAGCCTGAGCTGGCCTCTTGTCTTTCACAGTATAGAGAGGAAAATCAATATGTGAGGAGCTTTGATACGTCCCTCTGCAGCAGCAGCGGCTCCAAGCAACTGATACGCTTTTCCACAAAGCGACTCCTCCAATCGGAGCGCTAATGCGTGGTTTTTATGCTCCAGATATAAATTATTCCAGAAGGTCTGATCAATTGAGGCGCTGCAGGCCTTGCAGGGTCTGTAGTGGATGAGTTGGTGGCTTTCAATAAAGGAGATCAATCCTTAGCATGGCAGATCGCTTTTAGAAAGAGAACTGAGCACTCTTGTTTAGTCCGATTTAACGAAGTTTGTTTGCATAGAAAGTTTAGTTTGTTTGGGTCGATGTGAACGTGCAATCGAACTCTGATGTGGACCAAAAAAAGCTTAATCGGGTCTGTCTAAAAACCTCGGTCTCAGTTGAATAAAGTGAATTTGAATGTTTATTTGACTACAAGCGCACAGGAAACCGCTCCAAAAGCAGGAAGTGGACTAAACCGAAGGGCATTCTGGGTAAATACAACCAAAACAGACGTGTGAGTCTCATATCAGAGGGAGAAACTGCTTCTAGTCTTTTACCAGAGACAGAAGAGGAATCCTACAACCACTAAAGTCAGACGCCGCTCCATTTTTGTTTACATTTTTGAATTCGTGTCATTTTCATGTTGGCTTGATTTGGGAGCAAAAAATAATTTTTTTCAAAGACGCTACTCAAGCATACGTAACTTGTTACTACATAACTCTGCTTCCTTGTTATGTAACATTTTAATATGACATTGACAGAAACGTCAGAGGTGGGGTCGTTGACCTTTACTGGGATTAAAGCAATAATCCCAGTATATAATACGCTGTTGCATCACAGAATATTCAGTCAGATGAGAAAATCTGACAGTGGGGGGAATAAAAGCGATGAAACAACCACCCATTATTTACATGGAGAGTATTGGAGGAGTATTTATTCAAATGTAAAACTCCCAGTATGAGAACAGAAAGCAGCTCTCTGCTCCCAGAGAACAAAGCCTGCGGATCGCTGCGACTGTAAATGGAGCATGTTCTCTGAGCATAAATCATGTTGCTGCTCGTTTAGCCTCAGCTGGATGCTGACTGGCTGGCAGGGCCACAGGGTGGGGTCGGATGCTCGCGGGTCGGTTACCAGATCTGCTCTCGACTGCAGACGCTCTGCTCTGCAGGGTCGGCCCACAGAGGAAAACTCTCTGCACATAATGCAGCTTGGTGTCCTGCGGTGGACGAACAGATGACTCACTGTCCTTGTGGTCCAGTCTCATCCCAGCTCTGCAGGGAGCTGTGTGCACGCACACTCATATATCGCATAAATATTTATCACAAATCAAGCTGAAAAAAGCCTCTGTAGAGACCTGAAGGTGCGTTTTACAGCAAGTTCAAGGATAAAAGCTGCAAAATGAGCAGGATAACAATTACTGACTGACTAATCTGTTTACTAGGGATGAAACGATTAATCAGATTAATCGATTATTCAAATAATCATCAACTAGGCCTTTTGCAATAAGCAATAAATCAATTAATCACATGATAAATTAAAACAAGGTCAATAATTTCCATTTGCATAATTTATTGTTTTTCTCTTTCTAAAAGTCTCCGGTTTGGCGTTTTGGTTTCAACTCCTTTTTTTGAAGTGAATTTGCCATTTTAAGGACAAAAACAGTTATTAACTCCTTATTATTATTATAATTATTATTATTATTATTATTCCATTCCCATTATATTACTGGAAAATGGTCTCAAAACAACACTATTGTTTATCGCAATAACTTCTGGGGCAACTTCGTTCCTATTGTTAACTAATCTAGTAATCGATTAATCATTAACTGAACTAAAAAAAAGGTCAATTTACTGAAAAAGTAACAGATTTAGAGCAGTAATTAAGTCAAAACTCTACAAAATTAATATAAATTTTGAATTTGAGATAAAAATATATTTTTCTGTAAATATGTTTTACCCTGAACTCCTAAAGTGATTTAGTTTTAGCTTCATCTGGTCTAGAAGAATGAGGTGTTATTGCATTTTAGGCAATAAAATGTTTATTTTTCCTTTTTAAAGACGAAATTCTTTATTATTTTGCATTTTTACTGTATTGCTAACATTGTATAAAAATAAAAAAGTGGCTAAATGAAAAATCTATAGAGTGTGGAAATGTTTTGATCCGATTAAACTGATTACTAAAATAAGAGTTGCTAATGTTTCCTTTCTGCTGCTCGTGTCTTTAATTTAAGGCGAGTTTTCGCTGCGTGAACCGCCAACGTCTGGAGGTAAAACTGAGCCACGCGTCGCTCTCCCAACGCCGCAGCTCAACCTCAGGTTCACCTTAGAACGAATAAACTTCTGGTTTTATTCACAGCATGAATATGAATTAAGTTTTAAATCAAGACGAATGGAATAATCCCAGAGAAAATTTGGTGTTTAGGAGGAGATTTTTTAGTCAATATTAAGCAAATAGCTGCTGAATTAGATTATTGTGTCATTCCACAAAGTGCTGCAGACACACTAATCACTTTTGTGCCCAGTAATCCAGAATAATTTAGGATAAATTAGGTTTGAAGATTGCCCTCTTCCTCTTTCTGGGTGGCGTGGTTATTACACACAGTACCAGTGGTTTGATGGTGCAAACTGTCGGTTTCTGTACTTCGTGATGAAGGGTTCAGGTTTCTTTTCTCTGCTATTGCATTTGGAAAACTTCAATTCCCACATCAACATTTTATTTCTGGATCTCAGATTTCAGGGGGAAATTACAGAGCCTTGTTTTTGTTTATTTTTGGTTTTTTGGAAAAGGAAAACTTTTTCTGTAATTACAAACTGAAATGTATGGAAATGATGAAAATGTTCTACTTTCCCTTTAAGCCCAACTCTGCTTTTTATATTTAAGGTTCGTGTTATTAATTTGACTGAATGGACTTACTAAGTAATTTCACACTCTAAAAATGTCAATAAGTAACCAAAGATTTCCTGAAGGATCATTCTTTGACCCAACATAAATCAGTGTTGTTATTTAAAGACAATATAAAACATATTAAATCTTTGCAATAATCAGACGAGTACTCAAAAACTGCACTCAAGTAAAAGTAGCATAACTTCACCATATTTTTACTCAAGAAAAATAAACAGTAGCCTAAAGAAATTAGAAACAAGAGTAAAAGTATTTGGTAAAACATCTATTAAAGTACTGAGTAACTGATCTAATTATCAATCATTTACTGTTTAAACATGACATCATCAAACAGACCAGAATATGGAGATAAGTGGAAATTTTGGTATTTTAAGAACGAAAATGACAATAAGCTGCGAAAAATAACTAAATCAGACAAAATAAAATGTTTCCAAATCAGTTTCTTTAAAAAATAATTTATGAAACTTCAACAAAAACTGCAGGTGTGTCTCTGTGTCTGGTGAATATTTGATTAAAATATGTTTGTTTTTCATTCAGTGGGTAAAAAATCCAGAATTTTAATCAAGTTTGAGTGGAAATACTTCATAATCAAATTACTCAAGTTAAAGTAAACATGCAGTAAAAATCAGTTTTTCCAAAAAGGTTACTAAAGTAAATGTAATTGAGTAAATGTAGCTAAATACTAACTAACTCTGAATCTTAGCTTCTAGAAACTTCAATTAAAGAAAATAAGAAAACGGGACAGTAACTGTTTCCTTGAATGATAATAAAACACAATAGTGAAATACAATCTTTTTGTAATCTTATGTACAACCATGAACACTTTAAACCTGCAGCTGGAGTTTCACAGAAACATCTGAGGTTTCTCCTTGCAAAGTAACGTTGAGCTAAACCCACCAGCATGTCGTTTAAGCTGTATCTCATTCTCAACATCGGCTCACGCCCACTCCACATAATTATGTTCCTCTGTAATATGAACATCCTCAGCTAACGACCCTCAGAGCGCTCAGCGCATCAGCTTTTTCCGCTCTGTGCTCCCAGCCGGACAAAAACTCCTTCTGTGCAGACTCAGAGGAGAGCAGGAGGCCATTAAACGATCGGGCATGAAGATAGGAGGAGAGCCACTGCTGCACAAACGGATTCAACCTGACGGCTGCACACACCCAGCCAGTCAAGCACAGACCAAGTTAACGCTGCAGGACTTTGTGCCAAGTCATCAATCTGGATGTGTTGGCCAAAAGAAACTCAGGAAAAATTAGGAATAATTAAGAAACAGGAGAAAATCAGCGTAAGCGCTGATTAAAATGCTCCTCATGCTATAAACACATAAAAAGCAGAAGTGCTGAGTCGTGGAAGCCGAAGAGGTTTATCTACAGCGAGGTAAAGGTGGGCCACTCAACACATTAAATATTAATCAGCTGTGAACCTTGAGTCAGATAGGAACAGGAAAACATGCACTCACTGGTAAAAAAAAAAAAATTACACTGCGTTTTACTGAGTGCACTGTTAAAACAAACAGAACTAATCAGTTAAACTGGCGTTAAGCTTACAAACATTTTAGTTTAGTTCGACATAAAATGTAGCAAAAACATTAAAATACATGCATATAAATATTTTCTAACAGGGGGGAATGTAAATACTTACCCTGAAAATTAAAGCTATCATGTGACAGAAATCAAACTTAAGAAGCTACGCTTGCTAACAATTTTCACTTTAGCTTTAGCACCTTTACTAAACTAGTAATAGATGGAAACTGTTTTAAATTCCTTTTTCAAAACAAAAGCTTTAAAAACAACTTTTCTGAACATAAATGGAGCTTATATATTTTAATTTTAAATTATAAAACAAACTAAACCCCTGCTGGGCGTCACAAACAACAGCTAACAGCTGACTTAGCAGCTAACAGTTAAATTCTAATAAAGATGTTAAGATTGCAGGTTTTGCCAAATAGAGTAAATTAATGTTGTTGAACAAAATTATAATTTTACATCTTTTCTTTGTGTTTGAGCTTATTTTGTTTAAAAATATGTTTCAGCAGCAAATAATAACCAATTAAATCTTCCCAGATTTGATCAAAAATCTGTGTTGAATCGCCATTAGTGGTGAGGCCCCAAAAAACCTTGGACCGGCCCTGATGACACACGTAAACACACTGATTTATTATTTTTGCTACTTTTGTAAAGATATTTTTTCAAGATTTTAGTATTTTTTAAAGAATATATCAAATATAAGCTACTAAGCCAAATATTTACTCAACAAAGCAGGTTTTTGTGAATGCAAATAATTTAAAGAGAAGTCTGAAATATTATATTAAAGTTAATATATTTTGCACTAAAGGAAGTAAAAAAATAAATAAAATAAAGGAAAGTCAAGCAAGTTTTGTTTACCTAAATCTCAGTTCGACTTGGGTCTTTAAACTGTAAATGCATATTTACGGCTTCATGTGGGCCCTGAATGATTCATAACCAATGAAATCTAAAATTTCTATATCAGATAATTAATTGACAGTTGATGGTAACAACTAGAAACGTTAAAGCCCTGAACAGGAAAGTCATCAGGAAAGTGTGTCTTCTTTGGTCTTCGAGACGTGAAATTTTTGCAGATGAATCCAGATTTACTGCTTCAAATGGCTGGAAAAACCATAATGAAAGGACTCTAACATTTCAATCGACTGATCGATTGGTCTGTAACGATTAATCCTATTACTGGAAAACTCAGATTTCCCAGTAATAGGAAATCACCCAAGTGTGCTTCTCAGGTCTTCAGGATGTCAAAGTTTTGCAGATAAATCCAGATTTATGACTTCGAATGGGCCCTGAACAATCCATAATCAAAGGTTTCTAACATTTCAATCAACTAATCAATTGGTAAGAAATGACATTGATTGCTAAGTAATGGTATTGATTGGTAAGTAATGGTAATGACTGGAAATGTACAACCCAGAGCAAATGCTGTAAGAAGAGTGTCCTCTCAATCTGTCAAATTTTTACAGATAAATCCAGATTTACGGCTAACATTTTAATCGACTAATCAACTAGTCTGGTAACAACTGGAAAAGTAAAAACTCTGAACATACGATATAAAGGAAGTGTGTCTTCTTGAATCTCTAAACTCTCAACTTTTCACAGATAAATCCAGATTTACGCCTTCAAATGGGTCCTGAATATCCCATAATCAAAAGGAATGTAAAAACGTATATGATCAATCGATTAGTCAGTAAAGATAACCATTGGAAACGGTTAAACGCTGAACACATGCCGTAAGGAAAGTGTTCAGTCCGTGACCTCTGAGGTGAACTACTGTGACTTACTCGAAAACGAAGAAGAGGGAGCAGGTTCCGATGATGAGGAACAGGGTCAGGTAGAAGATCCCCTTCTGCCGGGCCATCATCACCCTCCCGTCGCAGCAGAAGGTGTTCTTCCCGGGGAGCTTCTCCCATTTCCGCACCTTTCGCGTTATCATAACCGCCGACATGCTGGCTGCTTTTCCCAAAATCTTCACTTCTTCAAACTGGGACAAACAGAATCGGGTCAGTGGTGGAGATGTTCGGTCAAAAACAGGCGGGTTGCTCGGATGTTAAAGACTTCCGCTGCATTCTTGTTGTTTTATTTTTTCCTTTTTGGATTGTGGCTGTCACATCGTTGCTGCTTCCTACTCCATCTGACTGCAGCGTGTTTTTATTCCCACGGCGATGCTTCCCTTTCTCCTCAGGCAGGTCTTTAATCCCTCCAGTCCAGATTATTAGAAATCCATCCGAAACGACTGCGACAGATGCTTCCCACTATAAAGAGAGGAAATCCACCCGTGGTTGTGGCAGAGCGGACCTTGACCGCTTGACTTTCATATCATCTCGATAAAAAAAAAAATAATAATAATAATAATAATAACAAAGCGAGCTGCTGCTGCAGAAACAACCCGCTGCAGTCACAGATCCCGGGCTGAGAATAGGATGCAGTCAGCTCAACCAGATCACCGTAAAAAACAGGAATAACCTGTTTTTTGAGCAGAAACGCGTTGCGCTGTGATGAGCTCCAGTTTTTTTCCTGCAGGATGAGCTCTTGGTTTTAGTCAATGGCAGCAGGAAACACGCCTAGATTGAAATGTCTTGTCTTAAAGGGACAGCACAGGTGAAACAGAGGAACAAAGGAACAGATTCAGCTCCTTTTACAAAAGATCGAGAACTGCTTTACTATAATATGTAAAATCAACAACTTAACTTTGTTTAATTCTAATACTGTTCTATTCACATTAATTATTTACTTAAATTAATGGGGGGGAGGAGGGGTGCCGTTTTTAGCCTCATTTTTAACAAATTAATTGTCATAAAAATCCTTTGGAAAATGGTCCAGCTTAATAGATGACACTATATAAAATATATATATTTACAGTTAAAGAGACACGGTTATATTTCTATTTTAGGATGATAAAAATACACCTTTTTCTTGTTTTGTGTATTTATTATGTTTGTCAAAGATATTGTGATATTCATCTTGAAAGGTGCTATGTAGACAATGTCTTCAATCATTTATTTGTTGCTTATTGGGGTAAAGAGACTATAAATATCAACAGATGGGTTTCAAAAAACATTCATATCAACTAATCTGAACATCTGTTTATATCAGTGTTGGGAAACTCTACTTGCTCTGTGTTGAGAGGTTTGACCTCTTTAGCGCAGCAATCAAACTGGAATTCAGAAAAAAATTAAATTTTTGATACAATATACAGACTTTCTCAACCTCAAATCTCATTGCAGTTCTTATTTTTTACTTCCCTCTTGGCAGCAACCTTCTCTGTCTTGTCTGTGCTGATGTGTTTTCCAAACACTCATAAAATGTTCTGATATTTTGTTTACATCCACAAACTTTATATTTTTTTATTGTGATTTGATGTAATAAACCTTTTTATGGCCTCAAGTTTGAGAAAGCTCATAACTGTGCTGTCAAAGGCAAATCATCCGTGATCTTTAAAAATGTTTTACAAATAAAAATATAACCTTTACCTGGATACAAAGCCTAAAGATACAATAGAGTTACAATGGAATGGTTTTGCTCAAACGATGCTAATTTGTTAAAATGGTCCAGTCAAAGTCCAGACCTAACATTCAATCTAGATCCCATGAAAACAGCAATCAAAAATGTGGTTATTTGGAAAAAGTATAAAGTAAATTTTGGTATTTTGGAGACTAAAATTAAAAAATAAAATAACACAAATAAATAATTTAAAAGGAAAAATATCAGGCATAAGAAAGACTTTTCCAAATCAGTATTTTTGCTATATAGAACTTATGAAAATAATATTTACAATAGGTAATATTAAATGTTATATATGACAGACTTAAATACTTGCAGGAACAATACATAGAGTTTAATGTATCTTCTTGATCTTAAAAAGGTTTAGCAGATAGAAAATATCATTAAAACAATAAAGCTTGTGTACAAAGAGGAAGTCTGACTTGAACATAATTGTTGTCTCACTGGTCAAGAATATGTAATCTTTACCAGGTTCTGAGATTATTTAAATATATCCGCGATCTGTGCTTTTACTTCAGTAAATTAAAGTAGTACTCCTCTTACTTGTGTAGATTTTTTCGGTATTCTACCACTTACTTGAGTAACTTTTTTGGGGAGAAAAACTTCCTGTTAAGTAAAATGTCTAGATAGTTTTGAGTAGGTTTTATGTCATGAACCAGATCATATCACACTTTGGATTTAAAACAACACTTTGTCGCCATCTACCGACATTAACGAGAAATTGTCTATTTTTAATTACTTCTTGCTGTTTCAACTTCATGTAATTCATTCTCAGTTTTGTTTTCTGTCCCAAAAGTAGACAAATAAAGCTTCAATTGATAAAATATAACATTTTATATTTTGCAAAGCAGCAAAACATGGGACCAGCTAATAGCAAATAACAAGCGGTTTGTCCGTCCTTCACAACAATCCGACTGGAAACAAAAGCTTGATCAATGGCAGGTACCCCATTGGCTGCATATAGCGTTTTACTAACTAATGAGACATTTAAAGTAAATCCAAAGTATTTATTTAGTTGCTCATAAATGGATGGTGTACCTTGTCTCCGTGTGTCTTGTTGTCAGGCACAGCAGTTCAGGTAAGGATCTGTTTACGGCGAAAGCCGTTAGCTTAGTAAGCTAGCAGGCAGCAGAAAGAAACTGGTAGAGCGTCAGAAGTTTATTGTGTTTTTAAATAACGTTTCTTTTTTATTATGCAGGATGTATCTCCAGTCCAGGGGGATGTTCGACCGGAGTTTTAGCTTGGTTAAACAACCAGACGGGACAGTCCTCCTTCCTATTTCACCATCCTGCCTCTCACAGCTGGATCTGCAGTCTCTCAGAAACACTTTGACTCCAGATGTTTGTGACTTCACCTGGAGTCAGGTAGCTACCGCCAACTTCAATCCCTCATTTAAATGTTAGGATTTCTGTTGTGTTTAGTATCAATGGCGATCAGATGGAATGCAGTTAACTGCAAAGTTTTAAAAACTTAAAATTAATATTTGCACACCTGCTACAAACTATTTCACTGATCATGTGGCTGCAAGCATAAAGCCTAACATAAAGCATTTATTAATTAGTTATTTTGATTTTTAAAAAAGTGCTAGTTTCACTGACAGATTATTTCACTTGTAACATGAAGAAAATGTCTGATTAGTGAAATAATCTGCTAGTAGAACTAATACTTTTAATAAATATTAAGCAAATATTGACCTTAAAAAAAGCTTGCATTTTTTGCTGAAAGGTTAATTTTCAGAAACAAACAAATTACCATTACAGGAAAAGCATTTATTCAACGTCATCGGTGGCTATCCTAACTAACCTAGCGTTTACAACAGGCTATGCTTCTATAGCATAGCAAACAGGAAGAGGGAGGGGATGAGCAGCGCCACACGGAGGATGATTGACAGCTCTAAGCCCTGCCTACTGACTCTGATTAGTTGTTTCTAGTTAGCACTAGAAACACTAGGAGAAGGCAGAGGAGCTCTACTTTTTCACAGATTCCGTCTCATAAAACTGTCATGACATGGTGACAGTTTCAACAAAAATATAAAAACATATTTTTGTTTTATAAAAGTTACATCCTGGAGCTTTAAGGTGTTTAGAATCTCTCTTTTTCTCTCTCTAGTCTCCACAGTCAAAAAAGGAGAAGGGAAGGAAAGCTGGAAGTAAACTGGAGAGAACCATCCAGGAGTTGTTGGAGTCTCAGGGTGAAAGATGGATGGAGGAGATGAGGAGCGATCTTCCTCGGAGCTTCCAGAGGCATGGAGACCTCGTCCTGCTGGGCGACAGCTGCTTTACTCTGCCGATATGGAATAAAATAGGTACCACCTCATTCACTTTAGTACAAACTGTAGAAAATTTGTTCATTTCGAATGTCCATCTCCGGGTGACTCTGAACCCATCCAATCACTGAACGGACGCCTAGAACAGGTAAATGTGCCAAAACTTTCTCCAACTTAGCAGAAACAAAACTAAGTTATCTTTCTAGAGTCAACACACAGCTTCAGTTATTACAATTAGAAACTACTAATAAGGCCTGAAACCGGGGAGTAGTGATGAACTCTGGCCTGAAACTTCAGATCCACATAAAGACAGTCAGCCTTCTATCATCTGAAGAACATCTCCAGGATTAAAAGACGATCAGCGCGATCTAGAAAGCATTCAGCTTCTATGCCCCACAATTCTGGAACAAACTTCCAGAAAACTGCAACACAGCTGAAACACTGAGTTCCTTTAAATCCAGACTAAAACCCAGCTGTTTAGAGTTGCTTTTGATTATAATCAATGAAACATTAATCAAAATTTTGATGTGTAACGATGACAAAATATGTTTGTCCAATTCTTTTCTTCTATTCTTTTGAACTCCCTTGCTGCTGAAATGTGTTACACAAATAAACGTTATTGATTGATTGGTTTCTCTAGGCGATCAGTTATGGAGTGCAGTGACCAAAGAGCTGAGGGCGAAGCGGCTTGCAAAGATGAGTCGAATATCCAGGGATGGGTTCAGGTCTCCTGTGGTGACGATGCTGCTGGGCGACAACAGCTGGGTCAAGCATGTGGACAATGGCATCAGGTGCATATATATATATATATATATATATAGACATGCTCTTAATGAATAATGTGTTTTTGTTTCAGTTATGAGTTTGATGTTACCAGATGCATGTTCTCAGCCGGGAACATCACAGAGAAGCTCCGTGTGGCCGGATTTGACTGCAGAGGAGAGACTGTGGTCGACTTATATGCAGGTAATAAAAGATCAATGTGTTGGTCAGGGCTGGGAGATTAATCAATTTTATCAATCAGTCAAAGTTTTGGTTCTTTAAGATTAAGCCTGTTGCAATAAACAATAAATCAATTAATCGCATGATAAATTAGAACAAGTTCAATAATTTGCATTTACATCATTTATTGTTTTTCTCTTTTCTCTCTTTCTACAGAAAAGTGGATGATAAAAGTCTTCAACTAGCGCTTTATTTGAAGGACAATGTAGTTTACAGAAACTTCATAATTAATTTTGTTTTGTTCCAGTTCCAGTGTTAAATGTTCATTAAAATTCAACGTTATTACTTGAAAATGGTCTCAAAACAATATTTTTATTTATTGCAGTAACTTCTGGGACATTATATCGTCCAGCAAAACTTGACATGCTTATTGAAGATTTAATTTTTGGAAAATTAGGATTTTTTTTCTCCTTTGGTTTCTATAGTTCAGAGTGATGTCAACATTAAGAATAAATGTAATTATTCTGGCATTCTGTTGTGTAATCGTCCCATTTTTGCCTCCTGTCAGGTATTGGCTACTTCACTCTGCCATATTTGGTTCATGCGAGGGCCAGCCATGTTCATGCCTGTGAGTGGAACCCTGACGCCGTCGCTGCTTTACAGAAAAACCTGGAAGTAAACGGGGTGCCAGAGCGCTGCACCATCCACCCAGGAGACAACCGTCAAGTAAAGACTCTTCATTTGGCTGGTCTTATTTTTAAAAATGTGTCCAACATAGCTGAATCAAATGACCGAATTTCCTCATCAGCCATTCATTTGCTTCAGCTGAGTTGGAGAAAAAGAAGCATGTAAAGGACGGGCAACCGCTACAGCTCAGCTCAGTACCACCCCCTAGTGGTACTACTGGGAAACACAATGTGACTGAGTCGGAACAATTAACTTTTTTTAAACATTGATATATAATCTAACATAATATAATGATTAATATATATTTATGTTTTTTTTCCCCATTTAGATAATTTTCAAATTATATATTTTTTTAATTACAGAGTCAAGACTTAATAAAATGTATTTATTCATTCATTTATTGGTATGATTTTTAAAATATTTTTTATTTGTAGAATTATTTTAAATTTAAGTAGTTGTTTGGCATCCCATATACAAAGTATCAGTGGGTGTTTATTGCATCGTATATAATTTATAATGAAAAATTTATTTTAATAAGAATTTTGATTTATTGTCGTCTCAATAAAAAATAATAAATGATAGTATTATCAGAAATATTATTTTTTCAACAGGATGTAGGGGCTTGTTTTAAGTTAATAACTCTGAAAAAATACCAGTTCATTTATAACATGGGAAAAATGTCTTATTATAATCAGTGTAACTAGCACTTTTCCATCAATATTAAGGAATTATTATTATTATTATTACTTAAAACAAACTGCCATTTCTTGTTAAAATGTTACTTGTAAGTTAGTTTTGTCTTATTTCAAGTGTACTAAAATATTTGCCCTGGAAAATACAAAAATACTGAGTAAGATTTTATGTTTTTACCTTTGTTTTCTTTTCTTCCCAGGTTCAGCTGTGTAATATCGCCGACCGGGTGAACCTGGGTCTCATCCCGACCTCTGAGGACGGCTGGCCCGTAGCGTGTCGGCTGCTGAAGAAGACGACCGGCGGCGTTTTGCACATTCATCAGAACGTCACCTCTCCTTTACTGAACGCTGCTGCTGGCGACGCCGCTCCTCAAAATCTTTCTGCAAAGAACGCTGACAGAGAGGTGTGGCGGGCCTGGGCCAGTGACACCGCAGACCGAATAACTTCTCTGTTCAAGGACCTCAGTGGTGCATCATGGGTAATAAATATCCAGCACATAGAACATGTGAAGTCTTATGCGCCTCATGTGCACCATGTTGTGCTGGACTTGGACTGCAGACCGAACTGAATTAACACTGAAACAATATTCCTGCTGCTTTTATTCCCAGGAATAAATAAAAGAAGGCTGCAGGGTCGAAAACACTTTTATTTAACCCCATCAGGCCTGGTTTATGTTTTTCTGGTGAGCTAAAAACATTTTACCCACCTGGGTTTTACTCATGTTACACTGCAAAAACACAAAATCTTACCAAGTAATTTTGGTCTAGTTTCCAGGTCAAATATCTTACATCACTTGAAATTAAATTATTTACTTTGAAAGAGTAAAATATCGAAGAAAAAATGTTTTATTGTTAAGAAAACAAAAGAAAATACATAATAATCAAACTTGAAACTTGTTGTTTTTGAAGTGTACTAAGATATTTGCACTAGAAAAGTTCTTGGTAAGATTTTTTTTAGACCTGTCATGACACCAATTATTGTTGAACGAGAAATTGTCCCAGACTTTATTGTAATAAACGATAATATTGTTGTTTTGAGACCATTTTCAAGTAAAAATGCAATAACACACTATCAAAGATCAATAAACTTTAAATCAAAATGAATATTTAACACTGGAATTGGAAGATATTTTAAATTTCCAAAATAAACAAACAACAGAAACAACAAATTCAATTAATTATGAAGTTTCTGTAAACAAAATTGTCCTTTAAAAAAGAGGCCAGTTGAGACAAAAACACGAGACTGAAGATTTTAACATCCAGTTTTTGGTAGAAAGAAAAGAGAAAAACAATAAATTATGAAAATGTAAATAATTGACATTGCTTTAATTTATCATCTGATTAATTGATTAATTGCTCATTGCAATAGGCCTGTGTTTTTGAAGTGTAAGCACAGAAACAAAAGGAACAAAACACAAAACAGCCAAGACCAGACATCTCTACATTTTATAGCAATTAAAGCAAGTATGAGTTTATGAAAAAATATATTATAAAATAATTTTGAAATCACAAATTGGCCATAAAATACTTAGAAACTTTTTTCTCTGCAGGGTTATTCTAAACAATTAAGCGTTTGATCATATAGTCAAAATAACTTAAAATCCTATCACTTGAAATAGTTTTCTAGCCTACCGTGAAAATAAATGTATATATTTGATGGAAAACAGACACTTTTCCCCTTCATACATGCTTGTCTTTTCTGATGTTATTGATTAATAAGAAACTAACCAGTAACAAACATCATACAAATGATAAATTCAGTGATTCAGCACAAAGTCTGCATCAGATTTTCTGAAAAGAGCTCTCCTCAAAAAGCATCAAACTTTAATCAGAACTAGAAGTGAATCTGCTAAAAAAAAACATTGAATTATTTGACAAATTTCTCATTCATGAATATTTAAATTAGTTTAAGGTATCACTGTGAACTAAAGGAAGTGAAAGGAGAATCAGTCCTCCATATAGACAATTCCCTGCATGTTTTTATTAGTGTGGATGTAATGTGAATCACATGCTGAGACCCTCACAATAATCCTATCTGAGCTCGGTTGGGTAGATGAGGGAAGATTTGCTCCCAAAAAAGGGATTTTTCTTCTCGATAATCTGCAAAAGCAAAAAGTCAAAGTTGTTTTAAAGAAAAAAATGAAGCTTTGTTGGTAGCAACATTCTGAACATATCAATATTGATTATTTCTGGTTACAAAATAGTTTATACTGATCAATATTGCTGCTAAACTGTGACTCCTTTCCTCTCTTTACTTCAAATTGGGACTGACTTTCCTGAAATGCTTATTTTATTTTTAACATTTTTATTTTAAATGTAATGTATAACTCATTTTTAAAAAATGTGCCAACAGACACTGGTTAGATTTGAAAATTTTACAGATTTCTTGAAATTGAGCTGTTGTCTTACAGCAACAGTCTTCAGTCAGAGGCCTCTTCAGGGTCACTGCAAGACTGACTGCTACTGAAAGCTCTTCCTGCACACAGCAAAGACTCTCTGAAGACACTTGGATACAAATTTGGGGGAAAATAAAGTATCTTTGAATTACTTTATCTTTATTGAAATTATTTTGATTACATAAAACTTTAACGAAAAGATGAAAATCAAAAGAAAAAGGGAAAAATGTTAAATGAACATTAAATTATTTCCATTCTTTCAGGAGCTTTAAACGTTTTGTGGGAACTAAGGGAAAATTGAGCTCTTCCCGTTCCAACTTATTAGCCAAAAGGAAGAAAAAGAGCTGGGATATGAGGAAAAAACGGTTAATGAGCCGATTTTTCCACATTCAGCGTTTCATTCTGTGGTAAACGGAGCAAAAGAAACGCACCTGTCATGGAAAGGCTCCCCGACCCGAGTGCTGCAAACTTTCCTTTATCTTCCGGGCAATGGTTCGGATCCCGCAGGGCAGGAAGAAGACGAAAACAACACCAGGCATTGGAGCAGGGAGGAATATTAATCAGTCTAGAGGTGCGGTTTGGACCGTGGCGGTGAAACAGGCTGAGTGAAGCCTGCCGGATCGTCTCATGGTTTCTGTATTTTTACAGCTCTTCATCGTTTTTTCTATTATTTCCTGTCTCTGTCTCTCACAGTAACCCGAGTCAACGCCGACAGCGGACTGGTGTCGACTTTTACCAACAGGTGTGTGTAATTCTCACTAACTAGATACTTTTAGACACTTTCGTGTAACTGTGTTTCTATGCGACTCAGACCAGTCTGTAGTCGTCGTTAATGTGGGTAGTTGGTGTAACTTGCGCTGCAGTTTGAGGCTCTTAACGTAACTTACGTCAACGTCCGACCGTTGGTTCGGTTAACGGCTAACGGTGGGCTTCATTAAACGGGCTTTAATCGCCAGATTTCATACATGTTTAACCTAAACTGGCCGAGTTTTAAAGACCGTCTGAGCGTTGTAGTCACTTGCGAGTTTAAATCTGTTCTTATTTGCATTATCTACTTGCCAATAGTTTTATTAGACTTGCATATACATCGTGGTGAACCTTGATAAACTTTATTAGCAGCAGTTCTCCTTGTCTTTTGTTACAATCACCAGTTCCTGGTAGAGTTTTTGTCACACAGAAGTTGCCCTACAGGTGCTGTTTAACTGTTGGCATTCAAACTATGAGGAAAAAGTTGCCTGGGTTATTCCAGCAATGTTTCATTTTGCTTTAAGGTAACCTAGAATTTAAATGAAGCTCTTATTTGAGATGGGAATGTGGCATACTATAAAACTGGTGTTGAGTTTGAACAAATGATCCGCCCTGCTCTCTGAGTCTTTTTACAGGGTGGGAACCCTCCATGATGGCCAAGTTCATGTTGTTTCAGCCTTCATTAATCAAAACATTTAACCCCAGCAGAGGATGTCTGTGGGATATTTAAATCCTCCTGCTTCTTTTTAAGCATTTGTTTTGTTTTTTTTAGGTGGGGAACTGCATGTCGTTATCCTTTTTCAGAATTTCTGACTGAATTGCTGTGGGAAAATATGTCTACATCAAGATTTACTCAAATACCTTTTTTTATTATTTGAAATGCAGTTTTAATCTTCATGGCATGGCATGAAGCATTCGGTCCATTTGGTTTTTCTGAGTTTTACAAATGAGCCACATCCTGCTGAGTTGAGCTGTCGAGCACTGCAGAAACTTTCTACTGGTATCTTGAATGCAGGCTCCTTGTGTCGATGTGCCATCCATTAAGTCGACCCAGTTCTTCTGAGCTGACCGATCTTAAAGACATGATGCCAGAGGCTCCTGATTTGATCAACCTGGGCTTCCTGTCCGATTCGGAACAGGAGCTTATCCTGGAAGTGCTGCGTCGGGATGAGGAGCTGAGGACGGTGGAAGACAAACGAGTACGGTGAGAAGAGACCAGAGAGTACCAAAACATGCTATGTTTTAATGGCCAGGAGATTTAAACGTTGGGGTTCCCTTAATTTTATGCTCCTCTTATGACACAGTAAGTTATGTTTTAAAGATTGCCATGAAAATATTTTACATCAGTGTATTTGCAAGCACTATGACTAACTTCTGTCTTTAGCTGGGTTAGCTTACCGTTTTCAAAGCCGTAAATAGTAGTTTTAGCTTTTAAAAGTCCGAAAAAAGATGGAAATGTTTATCTTTTTACATCCCGTCTATGCAAAGTAGGTTGTGTTGCAATATGTATGCAAATTGGTAGGGTTTCAAAAATACTTTGACTAGGGAGGAAACGATAACATTAAATTCTGACAGGATTTTAACGCCAGAAAGTTGAAACATTTTAAGAAACTAAATTAAGTGCAATTGTCTTATTTGACACATTTTGTGAAAGGAAAATTATTCCTTCCCTTCCACTCTTCTCATTATTTTTCCATCCATTTTGCAATCATCTTTTTATTTCTCCATTCATTTTTCCATCCGTCTATCTATTATTTCACCAATTTTAATCACTTAATGGCTACATTTTGGTTGTCTTTATTCAGTAATAACATTCACACTGAAGAGTGCCGGCTTCATTGCAGACTGGTAGCATTTAGGATGGTGCTTAATGCTACATGAGCCTTTAGGTAGCAAAAGAAGATCCATCAAATTTGTGTGCTCTCTTTTGCTGGTGCATCTTTTCCTTCCACTCAACTTTCTTTCAATATTCCTGGATACATAACTCTGTGAGCAACAGGCTTCTTTAGCAGTGACTGTTTACTGCTGCGTCTTCTGGAGCATTAATGATGCAATGTCTGGTCAGTAGTTTTTACCTGTGAAGACAGTGTCTAAGCTTTACAGGTGTTTTTATTTACCGTATTTCATGGTTCATGTCCATTGGTATGAATTAACATTTAACACGTCAGTGAAAACATGAGTCATAAAGAGGAAAAAGCATGGACCATAAGAACCAGAACCAGCCAAACTATGAAAAAAAGTGCTATTTATATTCTGGAAAATATGGAAACTATTGGTGTGAAACTGAGTTTTCTCTATTTAACTTTAAATTTAGACACAGAATTTTGGATTTTTATTATGTGTAAACCACAATGACCACATTAAAAGGCTTGGAATATTTTAGTGTATAATGAGCTTTGCTTTCTGATGTTGACCAGAAATATTAAACTTTTTCATGCACAACATTCACATTTTTTCAGATGCACTTGTATTCTTTGTATTGTTTTGTTTTTTATTCTTAACTTTTCCAGTTGCATTTTCTTTATTGAAAGCACATGTACAGTATACCTGAGCTCCCTGCCTGCATTAATGCTCAGGTGAAGTGGTGGTTGTTGGTTATTTATCTCAGGAAGCTGAAGTCGGAGTTGCTGGAGGTCAAACGGAAAGGGGCCAAGCGCGGCGGTGAAAGTTACGGCGAGCGGAGCTGTGGCCGTTGCCAGGAGCCTCTGAGTCGCCTGTCGGTTTTCTCCAACCAGTGTAAAATATGCAATCACTACGTGTGCCGAAACTGCCAAGCAGTCCTGCCCAATGGATCCTGGCTGTGCAGCGTGTGTATCAAAGAAACGTAAGACCGGTTTGGTTCCCTCATCCTTGCATATCTGCCGTCGTTGATATTGCTGCATTTGTTCAAAACGACTTAAAATTTTAAAGACTTGAGTGAATTTGTAAGTTGTTTTTTTATTATTATTATTATTTGTTGCGTTTTGAATGAAAATGCCTCCATCCTTTCTGCCATTGATTTAAATCCGTGGTGTCCAACCAAAATCCCCAATCTGAAAATATTCAGGGTCCAAAATCTTTTCTCTGTTTTTTCCTAGATTACAAATGCCAAAATATTATTGCCATTTTTCTGTTTTACCTGCACAATATTAAGGCAAACGTAAAATATTAAGTTTGCAGTTATTTTATTTTTTGGACTTATTTTCCATTTTAAAATGTTTTTAGTTTACTGCCAGCAATGAAAGTAAGATTTTTATTTTACAGTCTTTACTGTATTTGGCTAAATGTAAAGACATGCCAAGGTCTGTTTTTGAAGGGAACTGACATCGATTCTTTTTTTATTATTATTATTCAGAAGTTGTGTCACCAGCCCCTGCTGCCATATATCCAAATAAATATTCATGGCTAGTGTGTATAAAGTCCTGTTTCCACACTCCTCTGAATGTGTTTGTAATAAATTTCAGGGACGTAAAGAAGAGGACAGGCGATTGGTTCTACGACCAAAGAGTTAATCGTTTCTCTATGAATCCTGGGCATGACCTCGTGAGGGTCTCCCTGAAAAAGAGACCACCAGGTTAGTTAAGACAGGAACCAGACATGAGCTTCAGTGGTTCTGATCCTAACAGTTTGTTTTATTCTTATAGCGAGGAAACGTGAAACAGCAGGAGAAAAACTCTTGAGAACTGCAGTTCTTCCCAAACCAGCGCCTCTGCCCAGACAGAAAAATCCGCCCGTTGACGCAGAGTGAGTCTTCTTCATTCTTACGGTTTTCTGAAGGATTAGTGTGAGCTTTCTCACAACGCACAGGAAGGAATATTTCACAACTATTTGTTACATTTTCATTGACAGTCAGTCAAGTGAGCATTCAGGATCTATTGCTTCAAGGGAATCTCTTGAACCAAAGGATAATGTTTCTGCAAAGCCTCCCTGCAGTGACACAGAGTCTGCAGAAAACGTCAGTATCCTTAGCGTTAAAACCAAGACTGAATCCGGCCGGGCAACTCCTGAGCAACCGAGGTAAATTCACAGTTTAACACTGTTTAGACTCGCCTTTAAATAAAAAGTGAAGTGGAAACTGAAACCGTAACTCGTATTATTTACATGTACTTTATACTGTTTCCCTGAAATTATCTTTATTTGACAAAATTCAAAGATTTAGCAATCAATTCAAGCATATGTGACCATTTTACCAGTGATGTATAGAAATAGAGATGAATAACTAGAGGTGCACCGGTTTATCAGGCAGCCGATCTCCTTAATTTTGGGAGATCAGAGATCGGCCGATATTTACATGTGTAGCTGATCTTATCTGCCTCGGCGAAGGTTTAAAAATGAACCACCATCCTCTTCTGCTCTCCCATGAGAGGTTTGACTGACAGATCAGCCCATCATGTCTGCCCATTCAGTTAACATGGTCACCTCACTGTAGGCACCAACTTTATTGTTATATTTAATTAAATTTCAGACAAAAAAAATCAGGTCAGTCTTTTTCAAGATCAGTAATTGGTGATCAGCCAGAAAACTGCAACCGGTGCTAAAAATAATCACGGCTTTTTTTAAATGAGTGAATGGGAGTTGAATTATAAGAACAACTCCAGTTTGAACTACAGAACATTTCCAAACTCTCACCTGAAGTAAGGTTTAATTTCTGGAATGTCTTGGTAAGTTTTAAGTTCAGCGACGTTAATTATTTTTCAAACTAGAAGCGGAGCTCACAAATCTCAGGATTGTTGGTCAGATATTTATTTCTCTTGTTTTGTGTGTTTTGAGCAGCAGAATAAAGCTGCACATTTCCAAAGCGTTTCTTTCAGTAGATGTGTTTTCCTGCAGAGCTCGCAGCTCCGTCCCCTCCAGCCCAGCAGGCTCCAGTCCGATGGCGCCGGGCAGAACGGACGTTGTAAGAACTGAAAGCGGCAGCTCAAACACCAGCTCTGTAAGGACTTTTACTTCAGTCTTAAGTGATTGTGTTTTTATGCATGTGTGTATATTTTTTCATAATGCTTTACCATTTTTGTCCTGAAGGCTCCGGATGTGAAATCCCGCAACGCGAACTCCGACCTGGACGTTGAACGACTCTTCAAGAAAAGCGTCAAAATAGACCCAAAACCCAAAGGTTGTTAATCCCATTTAGAAAAACTGTTATTTTATTATATCTACCTAACTTCTGTTTTTATTCTATTAGAATGTTTATCAACACTTGACTTGCGTGATGGTGGTGAGAAACCAGAGGCTTCGATGGGCAAGCGGAGCCGCTCCGTTCCAGGCTTGGACATTCAGGTAAGTGGTGAATATTATCGTTTATTTATAGAATCATTATTGTATCATTTCTTTCTGGTTCTGATCGGGAATCTCTGTCTGTGATGCAATCTTTTAAAATGCCTTTACTGGGACAGTGGAGTACTTGACTGGGTTTGGATGTTTCCACTTTTTGCTCATGCTTCATTATTGCATGTACTGACCAGGCCTGTCATGGTAACAAATTTTACTGGATGATAAATTGTCCCAGAAGTTATGGTGATAAATGATAATATTGTTATTTTGAGACCATTTGCAAGTAATGTAAGGGTAATGGCATAATAATGGAAAAACAAATTTTCTCAAAGATCAATAAACTTAAAGTCTGATGAACATTTAAAACTGGAACTGGAAGACATTTTAAATATCCAAAATAAATAAACAAAACAACAGAAACGAATAAAATTAATTATGAAGTCTCTGTAAGCAAAAATTATCCTTTAAAAAACAACAAAGCTAGCTGAGACCAAAACTGAAGAGTTTTATCATCCAGTTTTTGGTAGAAATAGAGAAAAGAGAAAAACAACAAATCATGCAAATGGAAATTGAGTTTGTTTTAATTTATCAAATGTAATCTTGTCTGTGATGGATTTTCCATAATGGTGAAACATACGTGACCAGAAAAATTCAAACTTTACCCGATTGAACCTGGATCACTGCAGCTGCTGTTGACATTATGATGAACTCGGCTTTATAGTGTGACTGTTGTGTTTATTTAAATGTTTTTATGACCACACAGGAGGATGAGGAGGAGGAGGAAGATATTGACCGTTTGGTCAGCTTTCATAAAATGTCGATGGCCAGAAGTACCTCCAGTCTGCAGAGTTCAAAGGTATCAATGCTCTGACATTTCTTACAGCAGGCGCAGCTGATATCAGCTAATCTACATGAGCATCTTTAACCTCAGGATTTCCTGCCTCCAGTTCGGAAATCCTGAGCTCATCTAGAACGCCAGCTTACTCAGTTTTGGTACGAATTATCTTAAAGAAAATGGCAAATTTTTGCATGTTTAAACAGAATTTGGATAATAAGAAAACACTATTAGTCCTTTAGGAAATGTCTGAGCAGCGGTTATCCAAAAATCAATGTTTGCTTTAAAATGCAGACATTATTACCGACTCTTAACGTCTGTTTGTGCAGAGCATGACGAGTATTTACAGTGAATCCGGAGACTTTGACAGCGTGGAGGTGAGCGGCGACGTCGTCTTCTCTCTGAAGTACGATGAACACACACAGAGCCTCCATGTGTTCATCAAGCAGTGCAACGGTCTGGCCTACGCCGATGCATCGCGCCTGGTTTCCAACCCGTGAGTGTTAAACTTCCAGCTGTACGACACAGAAACTGTGACGAATAAAATCCTGGACTTGTTGAGCAGCAGGATTGATGGTCTCTGCGTTTTTGATGTGCAAACACGCCTCAGCGACGTTTCCACAGCTTTGATCAGTTTAGATAAGAGGCTGTTCTGTTTACACAAGCTCGATTCTTGCATCCCTCTGGTGATTAGCTGAGCTTCACAGGAAATTGTATGTTAACATTCACCTCAGCATTTAGTCAGGAAATGCTGCAGAAGACCAGCAGTTGTTCCTTGGAAAAACCTAAACTTTCATCCTTTTTTCTCCCTCTTTGTTTTGTGTTTCAGTTATGTGAAATGTTACCTGCTGCCAGACAAATCACATCAAAGCAAGAGAAAAACCAGCATCAAGAAAAACACCATCAACCCCGTCTACAATGAAACTATAAAGGTGAACTTTGCATTTTGGCTTAAAGAAAACTTCAGAGTTGGTTTTCTTGCACTGCTCCAAGTATTGACCGCACCCACTCTGACCCTGGGATCTGTGTTTACTTTGCAGACAAGTACAGCTATTGTCAAATATTGATTTTTGGTCCTGCTTTCAGTGGAGGCAGCTGAAACACAAACAGAGCAGCTTACATGGAAATTAGTTGAAATATTTGATAGGAATAGTTGTTTAATATGCAGTCATTTTGAATTTTAGGTACAAGTTGAGAAAATTTAAATTTGTTTTGTTTTTCGCTCATGATCTTTATCATTACGCCTCCACCAGTCGAGCCTTTACAGGATGTCCACTCTTCCTTAAAAAGTCTTAAATTTGTGTATAAAATGTTAAGGCCTTAAAATGTCTTAGATTAATTTTAAAAATGCAAGTTGGCCTTAGATTCATCAGTCTTGTATGTATATTATTATTTTCTCTCAGACTTTTCTTATACATTTTTTGTGTTCCACTGTTTTTAACTAAACTGATGTGATCCCCATTTCAAAAAGTTTGTATTGCCTGTTGGCTGGACGATGTTCATCTTTGCCATTAGCTCTTGCTAACTGGTACATTGCTGCTTGAAGAAGCAGGGCACCGTTCCACTTTAATCTGCTTATTTTTATATTCATTATACATCTGTCAAGTTTCCTGTTTGGCAAGAAAGCTGACTAGCCTCACTGTATCCAAATCTACCTAATGGTATAAATAAAGTTGATTTAAAATATGATTTTTCTTTTTGTACATGTCTGTCTTGCTACAGGTATTAAATTTCACTGTTAAATGTCTTGAATTGGAATGTGTGACACCTTCAGAAACCCTCCTTTAATTATCTGATTTTTGCTGTCCAGTACTCCATCGTCCGTTCTCAGCTGGTCAACCGCTGCCTGATGATATCGGTGTGGCATCACGGTCGCCTCAGCCGTAACGCCTTCCTGGGAGAGGTGCAGGCCGCTCTGGACTGCAGAGACCTGGAGTCAGGACGCGAGGAACAAATGGCTCTCATGGCAAAGGTAGACTAAAGAGACGATTCTGTCCTGAAACGAGGTTTTCTGGTGGATGATGGGTGTTTTCTGTGTAGTTTATATCCTACCTGTTACCAGAACATCTGAGGGGAAAACAAAGCTTACAGAAAATGTGTGTAGGTACTAATATCTCACAGAACCTGGAGTTTGGAAACCAGATTCTTCCTTTGTTTTCTAAGGTTGGTCTAAAGCTGACCTGCTGGCCACAAGCCTTTATTTGGGCTTCCTACACAGTCTGGAAAGTTACAGAATTTGATCTAAAATCTTTTATAGATGAGCACCAATCAGGAGAAAGCGTTGTATTTTTCCTCCTTGGTAGAAATATTTTTACCAGTAGTTTTGGTCTAGTTTCTGAAGTGTCCTTCCACACAAGTAACTTTTCAACAAGATACCAGGGCTTGTTTTTAATTAGTAATTTCTTAATTTTGAGAAATGAGAGAGTACTAGTTCCACTGGCAAATTGTTTCACTTATAACTAGTACTTTTTAAGGAATTATTGACTTGAAACAAGCTGTTTAGCTAAAAGTTGTTTGTAAGTTTTATCTTATTTAAAATGTACTAAGACATTTGCACTAGAATTAAACAAAATTATCTAGTAAGATTTTCTGTTTTTGCCGTGTATCTCGTCTAAATGTTGTATCCCTCCACCAGCCTTTCAGTCAGTTCATCCTTCCATCCAACCTTTTTTGGTTTATTCACCGGCCCATTAGTCCTCCTATCTGCTCATTTCTACATGTTTACATGTATAGAAATATTTGCCATGAACTTTTTGTCAAGGTTTTTACTGAAGAAATGGGAAGGAACTCTAGAAATCTGAGTTTGGAAAAGTCTAGAATAATCTTAAATGTGTGAAAACCTGGTATAGTTATTAATCTGTTAAATATCACTAAGCTGTTTCCCTTTTCACCTGAGGTTGTAAGTATTATAATTTATGCAGGCATTAACTTTTTTATTAAGAGGCATCATCAGAAGAGATTTCATATTACTGATGATTTAGTAACCAGTAGTTTTTTCATAAATGTCCCTGAAATAAGATTTTCCTGCCATTAGTCCAAAACTGCCTGCAGCCATAATCTGTCTTGGAAAATATTTAAAATTACAGGCCACTTTTAAAGACATTTATACTGGAGCGCATTGAAGGTTTCTTTGTGGTAAATTTTACCTCAGATAGTTATGAGTGTCTAAAAGTTTGAGGTTTAAACTTAATTTCTCAGTAAATGCAGCACCTTCAGTCTGTGTCTGTGCTGCTCGTTCGTCACTGATGTGGCAGAAACATTGATCAGCAGCAGCAGCAGCTGAATAATGGAGCCAGCAGAGAAATGTGATGTTTTTAAAACAGGAGACAGTCCAGTTGCTCTTCCTCCCTACTTTTAGTCAGAGACCAGCAATACCTGCAATCAAGCTCAAGTTGAACTTTTTATTTTTAACAAAATCCCAAATAATTTCTCACTTCTCATCCAACCCTTTTTATTCCTTGGACCACAGTCTGCTTTGGAAATAAATCTTTTAATTATAATGTAATATAATAAAAACAAATCTAATCTTTTATAGGTTTTAAATGGCTGCATTTCTTTTTCTTACTGAGATCTTCATTTGTCCAGTTGAGAAACTGCTTTGTGACGTCGGATGAATATTTCACATATATTTAACTGTTACAACACATCAGCTAAAGCCATGAAATCATTAATATGTTTTAGTGTGAGTATATTTCTGCTTTAACGTAGTAACTGTACCAGCTGAGCCACACAGTCCTGATGAACCTTGTTTTGTTTTTTGGTCATATTCATGTTTTGGTTCCTAAATGTTTCCTTTAACAGACGGGGTCGGCTGTGCCAGCTTCACCGTTTGCTCAGTACAAAGGAGAGCTGGTGATCTCACTGAAATACGTCACGCCCAAAAAGACGACCGCAGAGAAGGTCAAAGGTAACGTCTCAGAAACCAGCTTTCTGCCATGCACTTTAAAACTCTTCCCATCAGTTTTTGTTTCTTATTTTCAGGTAAAAAAGCGCCGCCTGTGGAAAGTGGAGAGCTGCATGTCTTGATTAAAGAAGCGAAGAACCTGATGGCAATGAAAGCCGGAGGAACATCTGACAGCTTTGTGAAAGGGTGCGTCACACGCCTCAGGAAGGGAACTGACATCGATTCATTATTGATCCCACTTATCGATTCTCATTGAGCTGGGAAATAAACTCTTTAATTCAAAATATGCACCATGATGTATTCGATTAAAGCAAAATGAAAACTTGCTTAAAGAATAAGAATCCCTCTGTCAAACATTTTAACATAACATGCAACTTTCTGCACATCAACAGTTTTTGTGCTTTTAATATAACGAACGAGCCTCATCTGAAAATATATTCTAATTTATTGAATGTGACTGAATGTTGGAGATTATTCGTTCAGTGTGGCGCTAACATTAACACAATAATGTGGAGGAGTTTAACGTTACCTGGGACTTTTACAGCAGAAGACGCTGTGGTCAGAGAGTCGCCGCTGTTGCTAAGCAACGTATCAAACACTTTCCATTCGTACAAGTCAGCTCCATCTGTGTGGTGAACTGTTTGAGGATGATGGAGGTATTTACTCCTTTCATTGCGATTAAAGTTCTGACCATGTTCCAACCAGCCATAGTTTTGTCTTTTTTTGAGAAATATAAAGATATTTTGACGCCATCTTGGATATTTTCTAATTTAAAATACGAAGCATGTGCAAACTGTCATCAAGCAAATGCGTTACAGGAACCAATAAGTGGATTCGTTAAGCAGGCGGCTTAATGGATCCAAGAAACTGAACTACTGTGAACGGATTCCCATCCTTATAGTCGCTTTAACGACATTTATTGAAACATTTCTTAATTTACTGGGTTTGTATTTGTGGCTCTCCAGGTACTTGTTCCCGTCTAAGGCGAAGAGCACAAAGAGAAAGACCGACATCGTGAAGAAGAACCTGAACCCCCAGTATAACAGCACGTTTGTGTACAAAGAGCTGAGTCTGGAGCAGCTGAGAGAGATGTGCCTGGAGCTGACGGTGTGGGACCGAGAGGCCATGCTGAGCAACGAGTTCCTGGGGGGAGTCCGCCTCAGCTCAGGAAAACGTAAAAAACTGATGTTTCTGTTTTCAGCTCGAAAATCTAAAAATACCAACTTCATCAGGTTAATCAGATTAAGTGTTGTCAGGGTGTAAAACTGGAATGGTAACAAATCCTGATTCATACTAATAGATGAACAGCATTTTAAAGGGGCAGTATTATGTAAAATTTACTTTATTTTAGCTTTAAATTATGTTATTTTCTCATCAAAAACATACCTGGAGTGTTTCCTTGATTCTCTCATGCTTGAGAAATCCTTTAATCTCCATGGCAACCATTCAGCTGTGCAAAATGCCTGGGTGGACTTGGCACCACCCTCAAGGCGCAGCTCCACCTCCGAGCCACAGTTTTCAATCTTCTGATCTTTCCCCAAATCCTTCAGACTAGCCAGCAGCATTTGGCAAACACCTGGTGGAGCTGCACTTCTGCTGAGCTCATTATACAAACTACTTCTCAGTTCAACACTGGTAAAAACGTAATCGAGGAGCAATGTTGTGAAGAGACGGAGGCTCAGTTGTTACAGTTGTTAAATTGCAAAGTAAACCTTATGAAAATCCTGTTTATTCCAAATGACTTAAAATTACAACTGAAGGTAGCGTAGTTACTTGATGGTGCAATAAAAACAGATAAAAATGTCATTTTAATATTTAAAGATGAACTCTTTATTTCCACATAATGGAAAGAACTTTGTATGTAGGTCTTAATTTTCCAGGTTGGTTTACTGTAAGATCATCACTACTTCTCTTTTTTTCTCTCTTGTGTGAACATAATATGAGTCAAAGGAATTTTCCATCATGGATCATAACGGATGCCGTGTAATCTTCACACTGCAGGCTCTGTAAAAATAGGAAAAGAGGAAGTGGAGCTGGAGTCTGTGGGAGAGGAGATCAGCCTGTGGCAGAAGATGATGCAGTACCCCGACTCGTGGGCAGAGGGCACTCTTCCACTGCGTTCCTCAATGGGAAAGACGAAGGGTAAATGAGGGCAGAGCTGAAAATGATCTGATGTGATAAGCTCTGGCCTCAGAGACAAATGGGAGTCTGGATTCATTGGAGAAACCAAACTTATCTGACCAGAAGCTCGGTGCTGCAGTTTTACCGTCTGCTCACTCCTCCCTCTCTGTACGGGACTCAGCTTATTTCACCCACTCCTGATTGGTGTTACTATTGAAAATGCACCAAAGCATCACACTTAGTCACTTTTTCAAACTCTGACTGTATGTATTACTATTTAAAATCATGTAGGACACAGAAGTTTCTTAATTTTTCACGCTTGTCTTTATAATCGTTTACAGAAGAACACTATGAAGGAAAACCATTATAAACCGGTATTATGGAGGATTTCTGGGTTTGGATGAAAACCACCAATGTGCTTTATTCTTATTACTGTTATTTTTATAGAACTTCAATTAAAGGCCTTATTTTAATAAATTAAATAACTATAAGTTTAAGATTTTCTTTTTGGAGTGTTATCAGTCACATCTGTTGACCCAATAAAAGTTAAATCCATCGTGTTCTCGTCTCCACTTTTTTCTGTTTGCATCCAACTCGGCATGGAAACATTTAATTGACTTACAGTTAATTGTCGATTTGATTATTAGATTAATTCTAGTTCAAATCGATTAATAACGTCCGTTTTAGACATTCTCCTAGCGTTGCGGTTTGGCCACCGTCCAGCAGAGGGCGCGGCTGATCATTTTGAACCGGAGCTATTTATACAGAAACAATATGGCGGCTATTCCAGAACGGGAAGGGAAATACAATCCAACAGAGTCAGATGTGGGATGCAAAATGCACCTTTTAAGATTCCGTTTTGAAATATAAACACCTGGATATCGCTCATTAAGCCGTTATACGATAGTGCGACGTCAATTTCCCAAGAAGGTGAGGCTGTGCAGACAGAAAAACGGAGTAAAGGTAAAAAAAAAAAAAAAAGAAAATTAACATGATTAGCAAGGTTGTTGATTTTAAGGGCTGTCGTGAGTTAAAGCACTTCATGTAGCGAAATTTTAACATTTCTGTAAGATCAGCCAGACTTCCATATTCATCTCTGTTCATCAGCAACTTTTGCTTGACATATTTAATTATTTTTAATATTTTTATTTTTCACCAACCCTAGAGGTTGTTTTATATTTTACAAAATACGTCTAACCTTAATAATGTGAGAAAGGCACAATTTTCACGGGGTTTTTTTCTCAGTATTTAATACAGCTGACAAAATATTTTTATTTTCTAAAAAATGTAGCCATTTATGTTACAGGAAGACAGTCGGCATCTTGACAGAAAACTCAGATTTCTAAGAAGATGGCCGCTCCTTTAAAAAAATAACAGCGAAAAGAGAAGGAATTAAACTAAAAAATAAGATAATTAAGAAAAGATGCTGCTTGTCAAGTCATTAGTCAATTGATAAGATTAGTCAACTTTAAATTTATTAATAACTTGCATCCCTATGTCCACCTGGTCATTTTCCCTTTTCTAACATATCATTTACTGGTAAACTAGATTTTTAACTCTGGGATTTAATAGTTGAACATGACATTAAAGCAGAATAGGTTATTCTTGATTTCTTGCAATAAAAAATGTTATTTCATTATAAATTAGAACAGAATTTATTGATGTAAAGTAAAAATAAACTATTTTCCTGCCCCAGATGTTGGTTTATATTGAACAAACAGTACCAGCACTTCAGTCTTGTGTAACGACCCCATTTAAACATGAGGAGCT
>NW_015112760.1:459892-504145 GCF_001443285.1 Poecilia latipinna | reverse complement strand
AATTAGTTTCTGAGAAAATTACATACAGCCAATAAAACAAAGTATTTTTCTGAAAAGTACGTTCAGATGTATGCAGTTTACGCACTCAGACAGCTGCATTACCGCACCCCGCCGGTAGCTCTGCTCTCTCTCTCTCTCTCTGTCTCTCTCTCTCTGAAATCCCTGATGCTCTTAAACCTCCTTTTTTATTACCAGATTTTTTCCTTCCACTTAACTTTCCAATAATGCGATCAGATACAGAACTGCGTGAGCAGCCATTTTCTTCAACAAGCCATCATTATCAGAATAAATGACTGAAATTTAATAGCAATCTAGCTAATACATAAGCTTTAATTATTGGAATAATTTAACATTTTGGTAACATTTTATGCACAGAGATGCACATGCATTCACTCTTGGACAAAACAAAGCAATTAGTTGCTCTTTCAATCCTACAACATTGTTCTTTTAGCTACAGTCACATTTTAAGGGAACAGAAATGTGTCTGCTCGTCAGATGAGCAGATGAGGCTGAAGTCCTTCGTTGTGAAGACGTTCCCTTCGGAGCGGGAGCTGAGTGAGTCTGGAAGCAGAGCTGGCTGCGCCAGATAATGTGTAAATAATGAGGTTGGCGAGTCTCCTCCATCAGCTCGGCCCGTCGTCGCCGACGGCTCGTTGTTTAATGTGAGAGGGAACGTGTGGGAAGCATAAGGTTGAGACAGACGAGTTTCCGTTTCATTCCAGCTGAAAAACAAACCGGCGATCAAGGTGGAAAATGTCAAACATGAAAAAGGTGAAATGACCTGGTAGGTCTGCTTATGTTTTTTTTAAACTCATAGTTAAATCCCAGTTTGATCTCATTACGTACACAAGACGTTTTACAATATCCCTAAGTGATGTAAATTTATTTGCGTTTGTAAAAGAAACCAATCCAGGCAGATCCAGGACACGAAGCAGCGATTCATCCTGAGGCTCCGTGTTCGTTGCTGAGATTTATTCTCAACAAACACACGCTTACAGTTCAACAAACTGCACACCTTCTGCAAACTTTCACATGTATACCAATTATCTATGCTGAATTTTGAATCAAAAATGCTCAGTGGGAGGAAGCAAAGCCAGACAGATGGACGGACCGGTCGACGGACAGATGGGTTCGGCTTTTGGACAACTGGACAGGAAATTAAATCAGGACACACATTTTTCCCCTCCATTCTCTTTTTTTTTTTTCAGTGTCTATTAAAAGCATGAAAACTGCAACCCTTATTATTGTATCTCCCAGCATTCATGGAGGAGCAGAGCTGTTGCATCAGTTGTTAACCAAAAGTTAACCCTGGTTTTCAACTCCAAAGCAGACAGAGAGAAAACAGAACGAAGCAGCAGCTGCAGTGAAGCAGGAGCAGACAATCTAAATCTGCTCTGTGTGCAAATTGAAACAGCTCAGAAAACCTCCCGATAAAAATAAATATGTTTTAGTTATATAATGTTAACCAAAATAACCACTAAGCAATGTTTTTTGGATTAAAATGGGTTTGAACTTTTATTTGCCATGTCACAATAACATCTGGTGACAGCATCATGCTGTGGGAAAGGTTTCCTCAACAGGGGCGGTGAACTAAACACAAAGGAACGTGTTACAAGCTGCAAAAGACGCAAGACTGTGAAGCAGGTTGACCTTACAATGAGCATAAAGAAACATAAACCCAAAATATAAACGTTTCTAAAAGTAGGCTGCTGAGTCAGTGGAGCTGAAAATAAACAACATACCTGCCAGATTTATATTTGTAAAAAAAATAAAAATAAAAAAAAGTGTTTTAAATGTATCTTTTCGCTTTGATTTGGCCTGAGAAGTGAAATCTAAAATGAAACACATTGCAGCGACTAACAGTTCGCTCTTTGTAAGGTTGCCCTCTTTGTACTTTAAACAACATAAACTGAGATTCAGCTGTTTTATTCCTGGTGGAGGGATTAAAAACGTGTCCCTGAGCTGAACTCCCGCCGAAACATGAACCTGTGGCGCCCGCAGAGAGTCTGTCATGCAGACCGGTCGTCGTTTCAGCGTCGTGTTCCGACAGGATGCTGAAGTGCCGGTTTCTACGCCGTGGCTCGGCAACGCGCCTCCTGACGTCAGCGCGTCTGCGTCTCGTTCCTGAGCGACGTTCCTCCACCGGACCGCATTCACGGTCACATTCTGTTATTTCACACCCAGTAAGTGAGCCTCGGCGGCTCTCAGGAGGTCCCTCTCATTCTTCCCACTGACGTCACTTCCTGTGCTGGGTTTAACAGCCCTCCGAGGAGCCATGCCGTTTTTAGGTGGAGCCCGCTATGACCTCATGGTTTTTAGGGTTGCGTCAGAGCCGGGGTTTAGTCTTTGTTTGATTCTTGTTAATGTATCTTGATCTGTTTCAGAGTTTTACAAGTACAATTTGTGAAGTTGTATTCGTTAAAAAAAGAGTAATGAAATCCCCCCAAAAAATTATCTTAAGTGAGTGCAGCTTCTTTAAAAAAAAAAAAAAAAACAATAGCAAACTAACATTTTTCTTAACTGTTTGGAAATATTTGGTATTAGAGGATTGGTGCTTAAAAAGGTTTTAAAAGAACTGCTGAGGAAACAGTGTGAACATTACCTGTGAGGTCCCCCAGGGGTCACTGTTGAATAATTTATTTTTTGTTTTATTCAAATGAGATGTGCAAACTATCAAATATACTAGGGTGTGATGTCACTGGAAATGACAAAAACAATCATGTTGGTTTTAATTTGAGAATCTAAACTGATTTTAATGTCTGCATGACATGGACTGGCAACCAAACTCCAAAGAAAACCAATAAAATCCTGATGCTTGTTTCCTTCCACTTAACTTTCTATTATTACACCAGGATATAGTTTTTGACAGCCAGCCTTATGGAGGGTGTCTGCTGGACAGACGTCAGGTCAGCCATCTTTCATGGTTGCATTTTTATTGATCTGTGTAAATTTCAATACTGAATTTTTGGGTTTTCATCAAGTTAACGGATGCAGAATAATACATGAGCTGAACTCCTGAAATAAATGCACTCATTGACAATGTTCTAATTCACTGAGCTACACCTGTAGATAAGTAAACTTTTCTTTTTAGATAAAGGAAATAAAGATCAATGCCTGACTCTTGACGCAGCAGCCAGATGTCTAATTTCCTAATATTTGTTTGAAAAGCCGCCCCTGTCACCCGTTTGTCGGCTCCTCCGCAGCTCAGAAACAAACCGAGAAGCGACTCCATCGACACACTCCAGTGAATTTCTTAACGCTCCACTGACAGAAAAGTCTCCTTCAGAAAATCCCCAGGTGTCCCCCCCCCAAAAAAACAAGCTCACGTCTCAGAGGCGGTTTGACTGACAGCACCGTAAACATATTTCACCGCTGACTTAACTACAAATCTCCATAAAATTCAAGAAGCAAAGCAAATGAATCTCTTCTGACAACATTTATGACTGCTGCTGCATCAAATATGTATTTTTTTTTATGTCAGCCTCTAATATGTTACATAAAATAAGTTTTAATTTCTGAGGTTTTTTCCAGTATCTATTGATGTGTTTTTCCTACTGCTTGTGTCTTTTGCATTAATGGTTCCACTCTGGTGAACTTGTTTCCGGTCCTGTGCAAGGATAAGTTGCTCTTTCCTGTTAGTGAATTGACCAGTCAAATTGCACTTAGCTTAATGTCCACATTAAACCAGAGGACAGACACACAGTGGACACCAGGTCTTAGTTTTATACATAAAACTGATCCTGAAGACAACACTTCTCATGACCTTCATTCAATTCTTGCATAAAACCCAGATATGTGAATAAGAGTTATCCAGTCAACAAACACCAAAACTGTGAATCTCTGCAGCTCCTCCGGAGTTACTATGAGCCTCTAGGCTGTTTTTTTCTGAATATATTAATGATCTCCTGACCCAGGCTGTCAGCATAGGTGGACTGCCATGCATATTCTCACCTACTTTTTATTTTTTAAGATAATGGATTAAACAGAGCTCTGCGAGATCCTCAAAGTTCAGAAGATTATTTTAAAACTTAACCCTGGTTTAAAGTATGGCAGTCTCATTTGAAATGCACTCCACACTTTTCAGATTTCTATTTGGAAAGGAAAAAATGAAAGCCAAGCGAAAGATTTCCTTCAACAAAGCTGACGCCGCAGTCTTACTAAGTATTTTCAGTCTAGTTTCTAGTGCACATATTTTGAAATAATACAAAACTAACTTACAAGTAACTTTTCAGCAACATAGGAGCTTGTTTTAAGTCAATAATTCCTTAATATTTATGATAAAATACTACTTGCAGTAGCAGATTATTTCACTTATAAAATGGGGAAAGTGTCTTGTTATAAGTGAAACAATCTACCAGTGAAGTCAGTACATTTCTTTTATCAATATTAAGAATCTTGTCCTATTTCTTGCTGAAAAGTTACTTGTGTGTCATATTTCAAGTGCATTAAGATATTTGCACTAGAAACTAGACCACAAATACTTGATAAGACCACGGCCTTAAATGACATTCAACAGATCTGATGCACTTCTAAAAAAATCTTTCCCACCTACTGTAAATTAACACCTCAGCTGAGCCTGCAGAGATGCAACACCTCCTGCCGTAAACACGACGCCATCCACGTCAGGTCCATTCAGCTCATTCTAAGCACATTTCCACATATCTTACTGTATAGCAGCCTGAATACCTTATTGTGTTTCAAAAGAAGGGCAGTAAATTATTTTTAAAAAATGAATGTTTCAGAAATTAGCAGGTGCACAAACAGCTCTGTCTTTGACAAATGAGCTCATTATGTTTCAGCTGAGTTGTCTGGCAGCCAAGGAGGAAAAAAACATGTCGGGGTAATTACTGTACACCTCTATGGAGCCATTTATATTAATACAACCTATAGAAGAAATCCATAATTGTCCAAAAACATCTGAGTGCTGCAAAGAGAGCCGTAAAACGTCTGACTGCAGAAGAGACCGCAGTCGGAACAACACTTTGTTGATGTGAAAGATCTGCACAGGGTGAAGTTTTATACAGTTCACGTGTGATTTATATCAACAATAAAGAAAACAAGCAATCCCTTAAATCCTCACGTTATGCATAAACTGGTGTTTTCATTTGATGTGTTGGTTTAACAGGCCGCACTGGTGGCTACTGGTTTGATCCCGTAAATCTGTAACAATAACAGAGAAGAAGCTTTTTATGTCTTGCGAGTCTAAGGATGGGGGAATTATTTGGAGTTGTTTCAAGAGGAAGGAAGATAAGTTAAGTACATACATATCTTATGAAACAATAAGCACTCGTAACTCGTCAGGTTGGATTTCCAGTCAGGTCAGGGTTGAGTCAACATCTTGAAAAACCTGTTTTACGGTTTAGATTTAATTTTATTTTAGCATAGCCATTTGGAAAGACACAAACCTGCATGTTCGGATATTGTAGAAAGTCCAAAGTAATATTCAGCTCTAGTTTTATATGATTCCTCATCTCATTCCCAAGTGTGAGCGGAAACACCCTTCAGACAAGCCAACTTTATTTATGATGCATCTAAAAATGGCTGGATTTGACCAACAAAACGATAAATAAACAAAATAAAACACTTAAAAAGTAGAATGAGATACAAATCGAGGAACATTTCAGCAGCATGAATCTCATTCTTTTAGTCATGAGTCATTTGTCACGTGATATAAGGAACATATACAGTAGAGAAAAAGTATGAGACATTATACAGCTTTTTCCAAAAAGCTTCAAACACAGCTTGTCATAAGAGCTAAACGGTGAGTCAAAACTGTTTCAAGCTCACATTTTCCCCTGATTTCTTCACAATTAAAAAACTTGTCTAAATGGCCCATAATCGCAAACCCAGATTTTGCTTCTCTGAACTGTTTTCATGCAGGTTACAGTAAATATTATTCGGTTTTATCAAACTGCCTCGCAAAGCACCGACTTGCACAGTTTTGGGTATGAACCGACAATATTCTTTATATTGAAGCGGGACCAAAACTTCAAAACTTGTGAGGAGGAAAAAATGTGCCCTTTCTTGATTAATCGTAGCGCTGAACCGTTCAAGCTTTTGGCTCCGGCTGTGTCGCACAGACAAGAGTGCAAGACTGTGATCCTGTGGAGAACTGCAGGGAAACCACATCCCTCCTCCTGCAATCGAATAAAACCTGACATGCAAGGCTGGTTTTACGAGGTCGCTCCTCAGGTTTCATCGAATGGAGGCAGAGGGAAACAACCCAGAAATAAACAGCCTACAGAAAGAAAAAAATCATTGGCCACTCGCTCATCAATTAATCATTCAGTCACTATTTCTTCCCACAGCCTGGAATATGACAAAGAAAACAGCGGTGCAGGAAATGAAGCCGTTAATGATATGCTGCTTTAAAAAAACGAAAATTTCTTGTGTTCTCCTCAATCACCAAAGCTGACAGACGATGTAGGCGCAGTTCCTTATGTCCTTCACCTGCAGCTTGAATATTAAACAGAAACAAAAAGAAAACATAAACAATTTTCTTTTATCTGATGTAGTTAGATAACGATCAGAAATCTGTGTCTCATCATATTTCAGGTTTCAATCCATTGCCGTCTTTAAATAATTACTCTGCCTCCTTTGAAGTGCCGGCCTGGGCAAAACCGTATCACTCGACACGAGCAAACGCACCAGTGAGAAACCCAGACACGCTCTTTTATCAGCAGCACAAACATGGAAACGAGAAGATGAGTCGAAACACACAGCAGGAAAAGTGACAGAGCCAAAAGAGGATTAGAGGCCCGTCCCCTTCCTGCCACAACGCCGCTGTGCTCACACACAGAGCTACACGTTTTCATTCAGTCGCACAGTTTATGCAGCATTACACAGGATTAATGGTCCAGGCAGACTGTTTCAGAGATGAATTTAACTTTGTCTGAACCTCTCTTGACCTATATCCTCAACTGGAGCGGTGCAGCAGTGCCGCCCTAAAGGGGGCACACTTCATTAGAGCGAGGATGTCCGTGTTGTCTGCACAACAAAACAGATGCAGGGATGTGGAGATGACTGCAAATGAAAAGCAGAGGAACTGGAGGAATACTTTCCACTCATAACCAAATCTAAGACTAATCAGTCTAATGTTGTCAGAGGGTTAATGGGCCTCTCAGATTATTATTGCTAATCAATAAAAGGCTACAACCTCTGAAAAAACTGTGGGCGCTGTGGGAGATATACCAATAATTTTATCATAATAAATGCTGACATGGAGAAACAACAGCGCTGATAACGACTAAAATTCAATTCTATATTATTTACTTAAAAGGTTGCAAAGAAAAAGAACAGGTCATAAATGAGATATAATGACCAAATGTCTCATCTGTGTTTTAAGCTGCTACGTTTCTAACTTCCTGTAGCAGATAGCTGCGCTGCTGTGCTAATGTTAATTTGTAAGTAAACATCAACAACAACAACAACAACAATAAAAAATTGGAAACAACTTCAGTAGGTTAAGAAAACATAGAAATGTGGGCCTAGTTGGGCCAATTTTATTTAAAAAGCAACAGCAATGATATAAAATATTCAACAATGTTTTAAATTATTAATCAAATATCCCAACAGGCCTTAATTACATGATTAGTTACAGTAGGTGGTTTCACAAAAATGCACACCAGTTTCTACATCACATCACATAAATAAGCTTTTTCTAAATTGTTTTAGACCAGAGGTCTGCAACCTTTACCATTCAAAGAGCCATTTTTGCCCCCAGTCCAGCAAAATATCACAATTTTTAATTTTTGATATACATCTACTATGGGAAATTTGTTATTTTTTAAAGAGCCACCATTTTATTTCTACTTCTTGGTTTTAATATACAGAAAAACAAAGAGTTTTATTTTTAAGCGAAGAGATACCAATGTTAATATTGGCAAATAAATGAATAAATAAATAAATAAAATAGCCTGACAAGAAATTTAGAAATAAAAATGTTGTTGGTATTTTCAGTGTCATTCTGCTGTGGAAATTCAATTAAATCATTAAAAGAAAAAAATAGTAAAGAGTTGAATTTGTTTTAAAATCTATGTTTAATAGTATTAGTTGTTTTTCTTTATGTATAATTTTCAGCCATAGCTAATAAAAGTCATTGTGGAAGGTCCAAAGAGCTGCAGGTTGCAGACCCTGTTTTAGACATGATCTGATCCCAGTCATCGTTTTGGTTTCCAAACTATTCAGTGTGTTTCTAATAAAGACCATCTGAATCTAACGTACATCACAAACTCGAGAAAAATAAGGAAATATAATTTGAAAGAATGTTCCCATTGTTTTCTGCTAAATTTCTGAAACCAGAGGCATGAACATGAAAGATGTTTATAGCCAGTTCCTGCCAGTCGCCCAGAACCACTGAAGGTAACCACCTCCCGTCTACTTATTCATTTCATTTTCACTTTTCTATTCTAAGCATCTTATCTCTCAATCCCTGAATATCTCACACAAGTGTCACTTTAAAACCTATAATCAGTGATAAGTCAGTTATTACTATGCGAGCTAAACAAAACAAACAGGTTGTACCAGCCTCAACTAATCAGGAATAAAAAATAAATAAGTAATATAAAACAAACTTTCAATCAGCCTCGTTGATCCAGCAAGTGTCATTTCCAAACATGACAATTAATGTGTTTCGATCTTGCCTAACATCATCAAAGAGTTGACTAGCACGTGACCCAAATTGCCCGGGGTGCAGTGTTGACACATGACTCTGACTTTCTGTAAAAAGCTTAGGGTGGGGTTGACAAACAGACAGACAAAGACTTTACAACACCTACTAAAAGCATATCTAAGAAATCGGAGGTGAAAGAGGCCGTGGTATTGATGACGCGCTTAGGGAAAAGTGAATTTACATCCACTAAACAGGAATATAATGCCAAAAGCAACACTTTACTAACACTTGGTTTAGTTTTCTAACTAAAGGAGTTAAATAAGCATTCGGATTCAGATATACCTGTAGTATCAACTTTCACCTCAAACATGTCCACAAGTATCAAATAAATCAATCATTATCGTGGAGTCTGCTATTATGTGAGGCACTACGCTTAGCTGAAATTGATTTTTCTTTAGTTAAAAATTGGAACTACTAGGCCACTGTCTATGAAAACCAAGACATGTGATTTCTCAAGTAAATCTATTCTCAATAGTAAAATAAAAATCATCGCTTATAGGTTCTGTGCACGTTTTAAACAGGATATTTTTTTCTCCATTAAGAAGAAAAAAACAAACAAAAAAACACCCAAACTGCAGAAAAAGTGACCAAATTTGCAAACATATTCCTCTAAATGTGGACAAAGATTTCACATGAGAAAAGAAAACTATTCTGGGCTGAGTACCAATAAGTTTCAGGATCTTAACAGCACCTCTGTTTTGGTTTACATAGTTAGCAACAGGTTTCTTAGCACAGCCATTAGCTAATCGACAGGTTTGTCAACTTACAGCTGGAACGCTGTCAACAAGGGTGTGGTGGCATTCCCAGATTTCCAGCTTCTGAGACGAGTGGAGTGCAGATCTATGCCATGTTTGATTTGTCTCAGAAGTCAAAGCTCAGATCTGGAAACAGCGTCAAGCTCGAGTCGAGCTTGTTCTACTAGCGAGTTGGAAAACTTGTTGGCCAATTTTGGTGGTAGCTACCAGTGGAAATAAAATTTGATAACATGACATTATGACCACAGACAAGCAAAGAGGATAAGACGTTGCATTTTCATCGAGCAGCTGTTATTAAATGGGATAGCCTACACTAGGCGTGGGAGCTGTGGGGGATATGTTAGACAAACAAAGCTGATCCATGGAGACTCCATCTCACAACTTACAGGACTTGGAGGATCTGCTGCTTGTCTGGACCAGATACACACCATCAACGTCAAAACAAGGGGCACTGGAACACTAATCTGAGTGGTCATAATGTTATGCCTGATTTGTGCATTTCTGTTTATGGGTTCAAACACTAAACAAGAATGTCCACAACAAAGGTGGTGTGGTACATCAACTTCATGTCACATTGGTGTAACTCAATGCAAACTACCATAAGTGCTAGTAAATAGTTTCTATCTGAAACCCTGATGGAGGAGCAGCCATTTTGAATATTACATTTCAGGTTGCTTGGAGACCGACTTTTCAAATCAGATTTCTGAATTCAGGCGGTGTTCCCTTCTGTGTTTCCAATCTTCAGCATACAAATAGAGCTTCATAGGTCAGGCTCAGGCTGTTATTTTGTTTATTAACATACTTGACATTTAATTTGTGTCAGCATTACTGCCACCTACTGGCCTGGTATGGGTATTTCAACTTTCCTTGGAAGTGGAAAAGGGGAAGGTGAGTTGTATCTTCCCCCTGTTGCCACATGCTTACTGAGGATGGGAGATTGTAGTGTTATAAACTGATTTTAGCACTTCATAAAACAGATTTAAGTTGTACACAGAAATGGATGCATTCATATTAGTCTATTCAAATTCAATACAGTCCAATCTGATAAAAACAAAGCAATTTAGTTACTTTTCACAATTTTCTATTCAAGGAAATCCATGGGCTGACTTGGATTTTCCCTTTTTGTAATGGATTGATTGATAAAGTTTTGATAAGGCTCTCATATCAACATCAGCTCATGAGAAAAATGTTTTAGTCCGACTTTATGCGTCTTTGTAACAGGATATGCATTAACTGAATATGAAATGGGTCTTTTTGTCTTGAAAAGTACTTAGAGATGACATTAGATGTGAAGTGGCGCCACGCAAATAAACTCAACAGAAAAGTCACAATCAGGTCTGACTTCAACCAAAATTGTGTGGCCGGGTCCAGTTTATTATTTTGGACATACTTGGATAATGTTATCCCTATAAGTACAACCTGAAGCTGGCATCATGAGATCCCTTTCCCTCAGACAGATCTCTGTCACCTGAGAAAGTTATAGTGGAGAGTATGACCCTTCCACCTCTAACTATCCATCACTTCACAATTACTAATCACCGGTGAAATGTGCTCTTATTCCCTGATTAAAACCCATTTGCTGTATTGTGCTTGGAGGCTCTGCCAGCAGCAGCAGCCGCCCTGCGCCTGCCTGTCATTGGTCGGTGGGCAGCAGCAGCAGCAGCAGCAGCAGCAGCCCAGCTTCTTGGGTACCATGTCGGCTCCCTCCTCATCAGTGTGCGGGTACGCTCCTCCCTGCTGAGCTCAATCAATCACACAGCTGCACATTATGTGGCACTCGCACTGACAGTTAACGCTTTGTGCGGACCAAGCCAAATGTTGCGGCATCGAGGAAACGACTTTGGTGACAGATCTCCAAAAGCGCAACTGAACGCGGCAAGGACGCGTCATGAATCCACACCTCGTGCCATCAGTCCAGCTCTCTTACCTGCCCACTGTCTGGTTGGCGAGCTGTCTCATGCGGTTGAACTGCTTCTTCATCTTGTGTTTTTCTGCGTTTCCACCGAGCGGCAGAGCCTCTCCGCAGATCTCATTGATGAATTAAAGTCCGCTCTCCACGCCGATCCGAAGCAGACGAGGAGGTTCGGTCGTTAAATATCCGGTTCGGGCATCGCGGCGGACCAACGCGGCAGACAGTCGGTGAGTTAATTCCAGCTCATTGTGTTTGTGAACACTGTGTTTCTGTCCTATGCTTCGCTCCGCAGCTCCGGAGATGCTGAACCGATTCCTCTCCCCCGGCGTTGACAGCGACGACGCTCCCCGCTGGTGCATCATGGGAAACGTAGTTCCGTTCTAAAAATAAATCAATTTAATACACACACACACACACTGCCGTGGGTTAGTAATCTCGTCTCCCCCTCAAACAACATGCGTAGCATGTCTCCCACTGTGAGTGTGTTGCTCACAAACGGCAATAGACAGGATGCAACATTAATACGGGTCAAGAGTTTGGCATAAAAAAAAAATCATTAAAGCATGTATCAGTCTGCTATCTTTTTGATGTTCAATACACATGCACATTATTATGTTCATTTTAAGAAAAAAAAAACTCATCCTTCTCAGCTGCACATCCCTTGTATCATGTACAATATTTCTATTTCTGGTAACTGTACTATATTTTTTTATTACCTTGTACAACAGTGTATTGTTATTATAAATTTTACTCTTGTTGTTAATCTTGTTTTTACATATATTTAACACTTGGAAGCTTTGTGTGAACCTACATATCTATCATTTCCCCTGTGTGGGACATTAAAAGCTACTTCTATTGCATTCTATTCTGTTTTATTTTGATTATATTTTACGTATAAAGTCCAATGACTCCAGTCGGTTAACTTGAAGACACAAGAGCCTGACATGTCTTCAGGCTTTTGAAGACTCTAAGGGAACATTAAAGAGTTATCCAGGAGGTCACAATAGAGCCTAGAACAATACTTGAGGCACCGCAGGCCTCACCTGCCTCAGTTAGGTTCAGTGTTCATGTTCACAACATAGAAAGCAAATATTGTAAAGAGTCCATGCAAATCCTTGATGGCAGCTGTGGTGGCACAAGCAGGTTTAGGGGGCAGTTACCTTTTCACATAAAGGCTGGGTTTGTTTGGATAGTTTTGTTTTCCATTAATTAATCATATCATCATAAAAAAGTACAAAAAAAAAAAGAAGTACTGGAAAATACTGGTGCGGCACAAATACATTTTTTTCATAGTGCTGCAAGTACTTCAAATTCACGAAAGACAAAAAGGAGTTGTTCTCAGGTAACAGGTCAGTTATCCTGCATTTAAGCATAAGTAGCATAAGTGGCATAAGTGACAAAATGAACAGAAGCCACTTATTTTCACCTCATTATAAGCAGTATTTAGTGACACCACAAAATACTGAACACAAAAAATAACAGAAGTGTCAGCTAAAGAATATTATATCAAGATGACTAAGCTAAGCGGTGACACTTATATTGTGCTCTTCCATTTTTAAAACCTTTCAGTAGGGAAGACGTAGCATAACACAATGTGAACATTATTTATTTTATGCCGTTAATCTGGGGCCACAGAAGCAATAATCTGTGATCACGATCAACAAACTTTTCTTTCTCCAAGTAATTTCTAAAGCTCCTCTGTAAATTCCCATGTCCATGTCCCCACAGCCATATGGCCAAAAACTATGCAAAAATGCTAATTGTCACTCCAACTAAATTGCACATCATTTTGTGCACTTTGACTAATCCACTTCATATTCTCTAAACATTATTTCTTTTTCACTTTAAAATGTTGTTTTTGGTAAAAAAAAAAAATATCAGTAATATTTTCCATTTCTGTATAGTGCCTTAAGTCTAAAACAACATAGTTATGTTTTTTGTATGAACAAATGAGCAATCATAATAGGAACGAAGTTCTTGTCAGAAACCAGGCAGAACCTAGGCAGGTAAACAGCGCCACCTCCAGGCTATTTTGTGATTTAAAAGAGGGAGGAAACCACATTAAATACATTCTTGTGTTTTGAATGACTTCATTGTTCGTGACGTTAATCACAAACTTTCATTTATTTTTTTGGGATCTTATGAGGGAGGTTAAAAACTTTACAATGGTAGCGTCCGTTTTAATCCTGATACCTTAATACTCCTAAATAAAACCAAATTCAGTCACCTCATTACTAAATAATGGAGTGTACACCTGTGTGTATTTTAATCTGCAGGTAATCCATCACAAGGGATAAAGATGTGGATATATTTTACCCAGGGTTTGATCATAAAACTATAGCCAAAATCTTTAATTATCTTACAGAACATTTTCCAGTCTGTCATCTGAACATGGATTTGAAAATCTTTCAAGAACAGACAGGCTGGGCCAGAAAAACAACCAAAAGGCCAGTGGAGGAGCTGCAGAGATCAACCATTACTCATTCACTCCAAAAATCTCAATTTTAAGAAAGAGTGGCAAGGATCCCATGGCTGTTGAAATAAAGTCATATGAAAGCCTGCTACTCACTCAATAAATGGGTAATTATTTTTATTGTATTTATTGTATATATCCTACATCTATCCTAGAAGAGTTGCTTTTACTCTCATTATACATAAAATTACATTAAAAGTCATTCTTTTCTATTCTACTCTACTGTTATTCAGCTATTGTAATAATTTTATTCTTACCTGACTACTTTTTTTGGCTACTCTGACCACGGCTGCAGTAAAGTGTCGAAATATAAAAAATCAAAGCGGTGTGAAAAGCGTTTAATATGAAACGCAACAATGTGTTTTATCTGATGACAGCATCTGCCACACGATGGCGCCCAAGAGTTGGTGGCTGCTGTGTTGGCTGCAGAAGAAGAAGTGTACCACTGTAATTTACTTGTTGAATGACAGAAGAGGAAACATTTCAGGAGTTTCATCATCAGGAACAGCTATTGTTTCTTTTCGGCGTCGAGTTGCGGCGGGTTTCAACGTCGGATTGTGAACTTCTTTCGGAAAAATGCGGGACCGAACAAAAGAATTAGGAAGCGTGAGTTTCAAAGTTAGCGGCTAACATTAGCGAGCTAACCTGCTAAAAAGAAAAGTTAATGATGTAGTCGAGGAGCGACTTTAAGCTCCTGTCTGCGGCGAAGCTTTTATTAAAATAACAACACGGGTTATGGTGTCAAAAGAGCTGTGTTTAATGGCTGTTTTTGAGTAATTTGGGGAGCAGGGCGGCACTGTGTTGAGAGCTTCCGTTAGGATGTGTGAGGCCGGGATCAGCCTGGGCAGGGCTGCAGGGGAAGCAGCACAAAGTCAGTGAACTCTAGCAGGGGGCTGATGTCTCTGTGGATCTGTTTTTATACTCCTACAGAAAGCCGACGTTTCCGATGACGACGACGAAAGCAAAGCTCTGATGACTGGAACATCTTCAGCGAAAGATGACAAGGACAATGAAGCTTTCTTCAAAAAGGTGAGGACAGCTGAGTGGAGGTGTGAAACCTCATCCAGACGACTTGAAACATCCCTAAATATGTTGTCCAAATTCTTTAAAGGGATTTTTTTTAATTGAAAGAGTTTTGGAAATGACCCACGGTCGTGTGTGTAGGTTGAAAAGTAGGACCCTTCATTTACAGCAGGGGTGTGAAACTCATTTTCTTTTTGGGCCATATCAAAAACCTGAACACTCTTAAAGGGCAAATAGTGCCAGAATGTATTGATAAAAGCAATTCAACTGTTAAAATATCAATAAATATCTGTTTGTTTCAGCATTCAGTAAGTGTTTCTTAAATTTAAATAATATTGAACGTCTTTTCGCACTGATCAGTCCATTCAGGATTTGTTTTTTTAACAACCAAAATCACAGATTTTGTGGCGCTAATTTAGAAATATTTGTGAAGAATTTTGCTAATATGTGATGTTAAGCGTGACTTTTCAATAAATGCTGTATCGGTCACGCACTATATCATCAAGCAAGGCTGAGGAAGTCACTGAAACCCAAAGTTTTTGGCCAATTGTGAGGAAAAATTTGCAGTAAAAATCGGGGGGAAAAAAATGTGGGAATCTGTAGATTTTTTTGCAGATTTTTGGAAAAAAAATAAATCTTTTTTTCTTTTTTTTGTGTTTAGGGTTAAATAGGATTCATAACTAAAACCTCTATCAAATGACCTGCAGAAGATTTCTCTCATTTATGTCCAACAACGCTTAGAAAGACAACGCCGCTCAAACTTCATAGAAAAACTGAACTAAGTTTTGACCAGAGAAAGTCTGATTTTAGTTTTCTGGCTAAAGTTTTTGCTGCATTTGCAGTTTCAGGAGTACATTGTTCAGTTCCAGAATATAAACTCAAGGAAGCTTGAATAAGCAGGAGGTGTTGCTGCAGAGTTGGTGACTCACTGCAGTTGACCGGGTTCCCTTTGACGGCAAAACCTTTTGTTTATTCCAGCTGGCATAATAATCTGAATGCGACTTCATAATAACTAGGATTAAATTGTAATTGATTGTAAACCCGGCTGTGTGGTTGGGTTGAATTTAGTGCATCCTTTTTTATTTAGCTTGGATCTGCATGTTAAGTGGCTCGAGATTACATTTGTTATGAATATGCTCCATTTAAGTTATAAAAAGTAAAAAAAAAAAATATATCACATTTTGGTCTTATTTCCCATATCTCAGTTAAACCCTCTATATTGTGCTTCACCAAACTACATTACAACATTTGGAGCCATTTGTGATGTCAAACACTTTCAGTTTCTGTTTTTGTTGACCATTGGATGGGAACCTTTCCAGTTCGCTGTTACCATGGTAACAGCTGGGAAGAGTTTACGCAAACCAAAGCCTCTTTGGTTTGCATTTCATATATGCTTTATGACATACTTTAGTTGCTTTTGTCTGGCTCGTCTGGGTTTCCATCACATCTGATAACGGAGGTTTTCCAGTCTGGAAACATTTAGTTTTGTCTTTGTTGTGGCTATAAAACAAACGCAACACGACTACGTGCTGTACAGCTGCTCCATAGCTATAGTTGTATTAATATGCATAAGATTTCTAATGACACAAAAAGCATCAGAATGATGATTGGCTGCATTGGTAACTATAAAAATGGGCAACGATAAGCAAACGTATTTACTTTTATCATCAGAAAACTCAAAACTGAAACCTATGATTGGACATAACTTATGTTTTTTGAGGTGATTGTGAGTCCAGGAGCATTATTAGTAATCAAGCTACTGGAGCGCAAAAAGCATGAAAAGAGAGAAATGTGTCTTTTATCGTAATAATTTGCGCACTGTCCTTCAAAGAACGCACCATCCAGTTTCTGAAAGTGTTAAAATAAGTGCCAGGGGTTGAAATGGGTTTAAACATCGCACAGACTGGTTGTTTTGACAACATGTTAGGCCTTAGTAATCCGTTTCCTCTGACTGAGGTCACAGATAAGGATTTTTGTTTTCAGTTCAAAAGATCTTAGTGAGAGAAAAGCAAGTGGCTGTAAAAGTAATTTAAAAGCAAAAAACAAAGGCGTTTTCTGTTTTTTTACATGGCAGTTTGAGTGAAATTACCAGCCAACATGACCAAGCAGGGTCATCATCTGCTGTGACAAACTCCTGTTCTGTTACCATAATAAACAACCATCCACAGAGGAGGAGCTAGCAAATGTCATCTGTAAATAAAAACATTTTCTTTAAAAAAAAAAAAAAAAAAAGGAAAACTAATGGCACCTGTCCTGGACTATAATAACGCAATTTTATTATTCTGGTAAATGTCTTACTAATCATCTTCACAGACTTCAATAAATGTTCCATCAAAACTTTAAATCACTAAACAATAACTGAGCCTTTCTTGACAACTTATTAGCAATTCTATATTCACTGAGGAAAACTGCAGTAACTACCGGTGCAGTAGCTTGGAAATCTAACAAACCAGCACCCTACTAAGTGACTTATAAGAGCTCTTGGTGAACCCAGTCCGTCTGTCGTTCACCGCGGTAGGAAACGACGTCTAATCACTACGTCTGCAGCTGGAAGCTCTCAGTTGAACAGCCCCGTTGCACAGGTGTCGGCCCTCGTTTTGTTACGCTAGTCTCACTTTTCTCCACATAACTGCTCCGTGCTTTTCTTGTAGGAAACTGCACTGCGATGCAGCTGTCAAAATGTAACTTTGAAGACCTCAGCATATGTTTCCTGATAAGGTTACATACAAACTAAGAACTGCTGTAAAAAAACAAACAAACAAAAAAAGATGCGTTTTCTGTCCAGCTGTTTCATAATTCAGGGGCAAAACGTTCCTCAAACTGAGACGATGCTTCCTTTCATTAATGAATTTAAATCTCTTTTAAAAGCAATATAAACTGGGTCAGTGGTGGATGGAGCGGAAGACAACGAAAGCGATTTTTAAAGCATTTGAAGTTGTTCACCAAAACCATTGTCTGAAATATAAGAAGGAAAAAAAAAAGTTACTTTTGTATTGCAGGTGCAAGATATTCACGAGTGCCTGCACGCTCTCAAGAGGATGGTCGCCGAACTGGAGAACAAGCAGAAAACCGTGCTGGGCGTGGCGCTGCCAGAGGAGAGTACGTGTTTTTATCCTCGACGTCATTCGCTTCGGCTGCTCTAAACGGACCGAAGTGAAGAATGAAACTCTGGTCTTAATAAAATGTTTTCTCCTTACTTGAGCTAATCACTTCCCCAGGAACACATCTGATGCATGTTTAGATAGAATATTCACGCCGGTACTCATCCTTCTCCGAATCCTCGGCCAGGTATGAAGAAAGAGCTCCAAACTCTTCGAGACGAGATCAAAACGTTGGCGGGTCAGATCCAGAGGAAGCTGAAGAGTGAGTGCTGGTTTCAAGCGGACGTTTTCGGTCTCCAGCCCGTCAGATTTAAATCGTTAACACTTTTCCACCTCCCCCCCCCCACAGGTATCGAGCCTAAAAAGGGAGACGACGATGGAAAATATATTCCAATCAACATTCGGATGCAGCGCACTCAGGTAGCGTCTGAACAGGGAAACGTTTTTTTTTTTTTTTCTTTTCTTTTTTTCCCCCTGGAGGCTCTATTTACAATTTGGTGTTTGAGAAAAGGATACAAGAACAAATGCATGGATTAGAATACAGCGTTCTAAAATAGCCTGCTTTTTACACTTTTTCCTTCCACTGAATCTTCCATTATAATGTTTGAGAACTTGTTTTCCAAATTAAAAAAAACAACAAATCATTTGACAAGACCACAGAACATTACCACACTTTTTCCTTCCCCTCAACTTTCCATTGACATGCTAGGATGCAACAGACTTCTGAAATAAATGAACTTTTTCACCACATAAGTTTTAGAGCAGCAGCTGTTTAATTAGACACTCTTCAGAAGAGCGACGTTGCTGCTCGTTTCCCCGACTTGAACTGGTTCGCGTCTCTTTCCTCAGCACGGCGTTCTGTCGAAGGAGTTTGTGGAGCTGATGGGCTACTGCAACACCATCCAGTCCCAGTACAGGGACCGGAACGTGGAGCGAATACAGCGCCAGCTGAAGATCAGTGAGTCCAGCAAGCTCAGTTTTTCTGTCTACAGTTTGTATCTGTGGTTTTATTGTGTTGGGGGGGAGGGGGGGAGGGAATCAGGGCTCACTTCCTCTTTGGCTCAGCTGCTGCCGGTTGCCATGACGGTCATCGCCAGACTCCTTCGTCTCATCGGTTTTAACGGCTACAACCGATTAACATTTATACGCGTCACATTAATGCAAATTTTGAAAAATACTAATATTAAAGCTTAAAAAAGAGAGGGTGACATTTTGAAGTTGACGGACCTGCTGGTGACATTTCTTAACTCCCACATGATGCAACAATCGTGTTCGTTTCTGTTTCTGTTACTTCATCTGAACTTTGCTTCTGGGAATTCACGATGATGAAGGTCTGCAAATCGGAGCCCTCGCACGTTCAGTGGCTTCATTCAGGATAAAGAACAATTTGAGTTACGGATGAGAATCTGCTTATAATGATAAACATGGATTCAATGCATTTATAAACACAGCCCTGATTACCTTTAATGTGGAAATGTAGCTTTATATTTTTACTAAACGTTTCTCAAGAGCACAGATTGCCGTCCTGATCTGTTTTTAAAAAACAATACCTGTTGGTTGAGCTTGTCTTACTGATATTGACATATTGGACGTATTTTCTCAGCGTTGTTCACACAGACTCAATTACAAGTCATGTTATTCTTTCTGCTTTCAAACATGTATAGTGTAAAAAAAAAAAAAACAATAATTGTGTGTGATACGACATAAAAAGCTGCAGATTCTTCCCAACATTGGTAAACCGATCTAAACCGTTTTTGTACACGAGCTGCAAAAGTTGTTTTCTTTCATCTGCAAAGGTTGGTGTTGCGTTGCAAATCCAATGCTCTTGAATTGCCACGAATGAAGCAAAATATTAAGTTTCAGGGATGATTGATCAGAATTTCTCTGAACTGGAGGCAGACGAACCACTCTTACAGAGAACACAAAATGTGTTCACTTCTGACTGAGTTTTGTTGCTCAGTTTGTCTCAGAAAAGTCTGAGGTATCAACGACGATCGGTTCTAGTTAGACAAACTCATGTCCCATGACTTTATACCGTCACACAATCTGTTCACACACACGCTTGAAGCGGTACTCCGTGTGCCAGCTGCATTCAAAGTGGCTATGAAAGAGTCGCAGCTTCCTGAAGAGTCTTGAACCCGAGCCAGACGTCGGCGGCTCTTCAGGCAGGTTTTAATGGGAGTGGCTCTGAAAGTCCTCAGGTGTCCACGATTGATCTGCATGCAGCTCTGTTGTCGTTCCAAACTCTGATCTGCTTCACCCTCCGATTTCAGCTGGCACCAACGTGACCGATGAGGAGCTGGACACGATGCTCGAAAGCGGCCAGACGGATGTTTTCACTCAGAATGTGAGTCCTCTGGAAGGGAAATGGGCGGTAACCGTGGAAACACAGATTAGCTGCTGTCAGTCAGGTTGACAGGCTTGCTTTTGTTTTTTTTCTCTTCCTTATAACTGGACCAGATTTGGTAAGAAAACCCTAGTTAGACCAGATTAAACACCCTGAAGTATTCATCCCCTGAACCACAAACCTCTCTGCTTCTTTTAGGGGTTTTTGTGCCACAGACCAACACAAAGGCGTCCTACATGAGAACTGGATGAGAAATGAGGGACGTTTTGTTACAAATAAAACTCTGAAAACTTTTCATTCAATTATTACCACAGACTCTCAATCGGATTTAAGTCTAGACTTTGACTTGGCCGTTCTACCGCTTGCATAAACCGTTCCGTTGTTCCTCTGGCTGTACGTTTACGGTTGCTGTCCTGCTGGAAGGTTAAACGCGGGATGACCGCGTTTGGTCCCGTCTGCCGAGATCGCCTTCTTCCTCAGCCCTGGAGAGTTGTCATCAGAGTTGGGCCAGTCACAATAACAAATATTACTGGACCATAAATGGTCTCAGAAGTTATTGCAATAAACATTAACACCGTTGTTTTGAGACCATAATAATGCAAGTTCATCCTCTCAAAAACCAGTAAGGTTTAATTTCGTACGCTGGAATTGGAAGACATCTTAAATTTTCCACGTAAAACACACGAACCAAAATCAATAAGGTGAAAATAAAAACACACGCAACCGAAATAGCTGAAAATGTCAATCATCGGAATGCAAATTGAGCTAATTTTAATTGATCATGTGATTCATTTACTGCGACAGCTTAATCAGAGTCAATATGGATCAATACATATGCATGTATTCAAGTTGTTATTTGCAAAAAAACTGCTGGAATTTTACTTCCAGTTTTGCATCCCTTTGAGTTGGTCTTTCACATAACAACCCAACATGAACATCTGTGGTTGAATCGGCTGTAGCGTTTTGGTGTCACCGTAGCTTAGTGAGGATTTCCGGTCTGTCAAAATACGAGACAGAAACACAAACCTCTCTGGTGTCCAGATCCTTATCGACGCTCAGGCCACGAAGCAGGCCCTGAACGAGATCGAGTCCAGACACGACGAGATCCTCAAGCTGGAGCGGAGCATCAGAGATCTGCACGAAATGTTCCAGTACCTCGCCATGGAGGTGGAGGCCCAGGTAAACCGCAGCGGCGACGAACCTTCAGCCTTCTCTGAGGAAGGTCTGATTCTGACGCCTTCTGTCTCCAGGGGGAAATGGTGAACAGGATTGAAAACAACATCAATCAGTCTTCGAACTACGTGGAGAAAGCGAAGGACAACCTAGAGCAAGCCGTCACGTATCAGAGCAAAGCCCGCAAGGTAAACGCGGTCCGCTTTCCACCCGCCTGGTTTCAGGTCTACTTATGAAAACACAAATGTCCAAAAGTTGAACATTCGACTTCAAAAAACACAAATATTTCTGCTCTAATGATGGAAGTGCAAGACCGAAGCTTGGATTTAAACCGGCCTTTAAAATCTGGATAGTTTTTATGCAATAGTTTTAAGTATGTGACATATTAAGCTTCCCTTTTTTTTTTTTCCTTCCCTTGTTTACTTTCTACTTGTTTTTGTCCTGTAAAGCACTGCGGATTGTTATGAACGGTTTCCCTGTATTTAGCTCCCTCTACTTTCCCATCATCTCAGAAAATCTGTCTCTGCTAAAGAAATTAAAATGTCAACATCTCTGCAACGTGTTCAAAGTGATGTACAACGTTACAGTTTTGACACATTTTGCACTTTGCAAGATCATTTTTATATGACCATGAAAGATTAAGGGTTATAATCCTGTTTTCTTTGCTTCCCTTGTTTCAGTTTGAACATATTTTCTTTTCTTTCCACTGCAGAAAAAGTTCTGGATTGCCATCTGTTTGGCCATCCTCATCCTCATCATCGTCATCACAGTGGTCACCTCCTTCACCTAGCGACGCCAGGCTCGAAGCACGTCGTGTAAAAGCATCAACTCATCAAGCCCACAAGGAAGCACGGGCGAATTTAGTCTGCGTGTCCACACCTCCCTCCTGCACCCTCCTCACGTCCTCGTCTTCCTCTAACACAGCTGTCCATCCTCATTTGCGTCCCGAGGGGAGAGTCGCGCTCGCGCATCAATCTCGCCTGCGGTTTCGCGCTGCAGGTTTTTGTCGGTCTCTTTTTCCACGACTCGGAGGCCGCCTTCACTGTTACTTCGGCTGCACCTCCTCCGTGCAGAAGGGGAAAACAAAAAGAGGAACTATAAGTGACCTTGAGCAAGGCACGCTGCAGTATTTAAGCCCCCCGACACTGATTATGCTGTTCTCAGGAAAAAAACTGTTGATTCTTGTTACGCCTCTTACATGAAATTAGAGACCTTAAAAACAATTTTTTATAGCCTTACAGAAGAGACTAATATAATTGTACATAATGTAATGTTGCAGATTTACATTTGTTTGTCTTTTTGTTTTTTAACTCTATCAAACTGCTTTCGTGTAACGAGTGTATATAGGTCTTTTCTTTTTCAGTCCCCAGTGTAAGAAGCTCTTATAAAGATGTTAACACTTTGGTCCGAGAAGCTTGTATAAATGATCGGGACGTTGCGCAAGCTTCTGCGGCAAATACAAATGAGGAAAGTCCTTAAAACTGTGCCTTCTTTTTTACATGGGCCTGGGAACATTATGTTATGCGCCAACGCTGTTGAGAAGGGATGGAGCTGAGTTTTTAAAATCACCTTTTGTGTTTTAATTCAGTCTTTGCATCACAGCTGTACTCCTGCTTCAACTGGTTAATTTTTTTTTTCCCCCCCTTCAGTTTGTGGCATCGTGATGATTCTGTCCTTGGCATGAGCCGGTATCAAAACCCACTGCATCTATAAAAATATATATCATGAACTAATTGCTCCCTATTGTTTTATGACGGGAAATATTTCCAAAAAGAAAAAGCCAGGTTTGTCCTTGTGAGATAAGAAATAGTGGTGTTGCCTTATTTCATCCAGCAGCAAGTTGGGGAGGGGCTGCTTCAGATGAAATTCAGGTCACTCACATTTTCTAGGATCTCATTAAAAGTTGGGCTGATATCGGTGACTGGGGTAAATGCTTAATCTGTTGGAAAAGGTCCACCAAGTAGCAGAAGAAAAAAAAGTTCCTACTGTGTAATATTACATCTGATAAAGGTTGCATGAATGTTTTTAAATAAAGTTATACTACTCAGTTTTACTGTTTTTTTTTTTTAAATAATCCTCTCCAAAAACTCACAAAAGCAGCAATTTTTGGTCTTTTTATTCAACTGCAATTGTCTTAATCTTCAAGTAAAACAAGGTGGAATAACAAGGGATCAAAGGAATGCAACAAACAAAGAGACGAACCAAAAGTAAGACCATCACCAGGAATCACCCGTTCCCGACAGATATCAAAATTAAATTTTACCATCATCTGGAGCTGTACCGCTCATTTTATTCACATACATTTCCTCTTACATGAACGGAGGGCAGCGAAGTGATGTTGGGGGTGAGAAGAAACCTGTTAGCGCTGATGATGCTGATCAAATGTTTTGAGTATTTTTTTGTTTTTTTTAAACGAGAAGCTGGAGCGCTCCATGCCAGGAGCTTCAACAAGGCGGTCTGAGGTCGGGAAACCATCAGGCCCAACAGGCACTCTTCACAAAAACACTTACCCCCTTTATTCAGTATAAATACAAGACTTTAGCGTTAACTGTTCAATCAGTACATTTTTCAAACTGTAGATACACACTGCAAGATACTTAGGACCGATTAACCCAGTTCATGTGAAACACCAAAACGTGCTGAAAAAGCCACATTATCTCGTCTCAATGTGCAAATTAATCCAATGAACAGAACTGACTGAGTGGGGGGTAACATTGGGTAGTGGGGGGAGGGGTTATCCAGCGCTCTGACAGACCTGCTCTCTTCCCAACACCCTGGAAGAAATCATAAAAATATGCATAACTTATCACAAGAGTTGGTGGAAGTTGCAGAAGCAGTTGTTCTCAAACCTCCAAGTTACAATAAACGGGTCACTTCAGGGTGTAAATGTTGGACAAATTAATTTCTATGTGAAACCCCCCCCAACAGAGGGCGCTGTGAAGTCCCACCTCTGGCTTCCAGTCTTCAATAATTACAGTACTTTTAAGTGTTTAACCTTGCACCTTTCGTCCCTGGAGGTGAATTAAACCACTGCACCTCCTCCGTCGTCATCAGTCCAGCATCCCTGCGCCTCCCCCCTCTCCAGCAGGCACCACCCGGCAGTGAGGGAGGACCGGCTTGGATCACAAAGGGAGGCAGGGAGGCGTCTGCGTCGTGCAGCACGCGCTCCCTGCACAGCAGCCCTAGAGATTGTGACATGCTCTCGTTTCTGCTTGTAACTCTTTTTCTGTAACTCTTTGGCACTCTGGTCATGTCTTGTTGCGTTGTTGATTGGAGGAGGAGCGGGTGCTCGCGGCCGGAGAGCGCGCCTGCACCGCTGCGAGCGCGGCGACGCTCCGCAGCACCCTGTCCGGCATCCCCTCTGCTCCCGGGCTGCTCGTTACCTCCTGGGACTTCCTGCTGTCCTTCCGCCTCTCCCTCCTGTCGCTGTCCCGCTCGCTGCCCGAAGACGCGGCCCGGGAGCCTCTGCGCTCCGTGTTCTGGGAGCTGATGCTGCGGGTGCGCTGGCTGCTGTTGCTGCTGCTGCGGCTCCGGCTGCTCCGCCCGCCGCAGTCGCCCTCGCAGTCGCTGCTCATGCTGCTGCAGGCGCTGTGGCCTTCGCCTTCCTTCCCTCTCGACAACTTCTTGCCATCCTTCTCCTCGGGTTTGGGCCTCTTGTACTCCACCTCCAGCGGCGGAACCAGCTGACCAGGACACTGCCTGGTGGAGCGGGAAGCGGGGCGGCTCGCCTGATCTGGCGTTGAAGGTTTGCCGCTTTTGTTCTTGTTGTTATTCGGATTCACGGCGTTACTTTGAGGAGAGGCCGGGACTTTAGGCTTTTGGTTTTTGTCAGAAGTGGAAGCAGCAGCTTTGGCTGCTGAATCTTTCCGCGGCGTGTGACCAGGAGTGTCCACTCTGCCTTTCATGGCTAGAAGCTTGGCAGCCGCATTCAGGGCCGAGCAGCGCTTCCCTAAAACTTCTGGCTCGGGCGGCATCAAGGGGGCGCTGTTTGTCTGTGCTTTGCTATCCTGTGGCGGCTGAGGTCCCGTGGACTTCCTGGTCATCCTGACAGAAGAAGTGTCGCTTCCCGACTCCCCCCCAGTGGATGCAGTGGCATTGTTTGATGCGTTTTTGTCAGAGCTGTCTGAATTTTTCACGCCCTTACTCTCCTTGTTGCCCACTTCCTTCTCCTCGTCCTGCAGGCGGCACTTGGCGGATCGGGTAAGTCGGGTCCTGCTCTCACTGCTTTCAGAGTCGGAGGAGGAAGAGGAAGACCCAGACCGTCTCCTGCGAGAGGCAGCCGTCACACCTTCATTCTTAGTCTCTTCCTCATCTTCCTCCTTCTCATCTGGCCCTCCCTCAGCTGCGTCTGTTCGCCTCTTCTTGCCAGGATGTCTGTTCTCGTAGGTCTTCTTGTGGTGAGCGTGTCTAGTGAGGGTCGATGAAGAGCTCCCAGACGATGGAGAAGAGGAGCGCACAGATTCTTGGCTGCTCTCACGGCTGATGGATCTCTTCTGCTTGGAATGTTTCTGATCTTCAGCAGCTTCCTGCTCTGCTTCTTTCCCATCTCTATCTTTCGGAGGAGCACCTTTTGGTTCTTCTTTTTCCTTTCCTGTGTCAGAGGAAGCTTCCACCTTTCTCCTCTTAGGCGGTGGCGTACAGCTCTTCTCCTCCTTACTGGACTCTGCTTCATCCTTCATAGCATCTGCAACTATTTCTACTTCACAGTCTCCTTTAGTTTCCATTATTGTAGCAGATTTCTCAGCGGTTGCGTCCGTCTGGAGAGGCGTCTCAGTAGGAGTCTCTTCAGAAGCATTGGTGGATGTGGACGGTTCTTCCACTGGGGAAATGGCTGCAGCGGTTTGGGTCGGGGAAATGGCTGCAGCGGTTTGGGTCGTGGAAACCGAAGGAGACAAATCAGGGGTGGCAGCTGATATTTGGACTGCTTCCATGGTTGTAGAAGTTGATGTAGATCTAATCTCTGAAGGACTTTCTGATGATGAGATTTCCATCATTCTCTCAGCTGCTGCAGTGGTAGAGGACGTTGCACTGACTTCCTCTATCGAAGGTAAACAAGTTTCTGCAAATGTGTTCGTCTCAGCAGACATTGCGTCAGAGGTATCTTCAGGGTTTGGCTCGGCAGATGCCTCTGTAGAACTTTCATGTTCTGGCGCTAACTGAGCCTCTGAAGCCGGTTCAGTCGGTGGTGGTGTGGAAACTGACTGTATCAGGACTGCGGTCTCTTCAGTCTTTGGTGACGGAGTATCGTCTTCAGCAGACGGAGTAACTGTTGCAGGAGACTCATCAGACATGTTTGAGTTTGGTGAGGTTCTTTGCTCGGTTTCTTCTGGAATTGTGCTGTTTGATTGGTTGGCCAGAGGCATTTGCGCTGCACCTGGAAGTGTTTCTGAAGACGCCTTTGTAACCTCCCGAGCTCCATGTGGAGTCGAGGTAACAGCCGGTTCTGGAGGTGCAGCAGAGTCCTCCTGTGGAGCAGCAGTTGTAGTTGTGTGCGAGTCGTCTGTTGTGACGACACTTTCTGTTTTATCAGGCTCCAATGAAGGTTGAAGTGTTTGGACTGTTGCGGCAGGTGGAGGGCTAGCGTTTGAAGGTGCATCATCTGCAGGGGATCTAGAAGAGTCCGGTTCTTTTGGTTTCAAAGGTGCAGGGACAGGGGAAGAGGTTGGTTCTGAAGCAGCTGTAGAAACAACAGTGGTTGGAGATCCTGCCGAGACTGATGGAGGTGAGGTGGGACTTGTGGCCTCCGGGGCGGAAACTAGAGTTGATGGGAGGAGACTCTCAACTGGAGTTGATGTGGCAGCAGAAGCAGGAACTGGTGCTGGTTCGGCTGGTACCTGAATCGGAGGAGAATCAAATATGGATGTTTCAACTTTATTTTCATCAGAGGGCTGTGCTGAATTTGAAGTCTCTGTTGGTGTTTCGATGGCTCTGGTGGACTCAGTCACTGTTGTAACTGTGTTGGGAACAACTGCAGTTGGAGAGTCCGAGGGGACTCTGCTTTCGGTTTGTGGTACACTGGAGCTTTGCGCTTCACAAACAGAATCTGACATGACTGTGGAGTCTTTACGGGGACGACCCCTCCTCCGTTTCGGGGACAGAGGGGGGCTCTTGTCCTCGCTTGGGGAGGAAGGTGAGGGAGTCACTCTGGTTTCAGGTTCAGGTAAAGCAGTGTGGATCTTGGGGGGCCGGCCTCTCTTTCTTTTACAAGGCATCCCAAGGCAGTTGATGCTGGACTCCGTCTCTGATTTCTTGGTCTGGGGCGCTCCTCTTCCTCGACCTTGAAGCTGCTGCTGTTCACCCAGCTGAGCCGCCATGCGGGATTCGGTCTCCAGTCTGCGTCGCACAGGAAGGTTTCGTAACACCGGCATGTCAGGAGAAAGGTGCGGTGGGGAGTACGGAGGGTAACCTCTGACAGGCTGAGGGTGGACAGTAAGACTTTGGCTGGACTCGGTCTCCTGGGGAGATCTGTCCACAGTGAGTTTAGTCTTTTCATTGGAGCTCTGGGATGTGTTGTCCTTGCTTTGCTCGTCAGTAAATCCAGTGGGGTGCTCCTCCACTGCCACCTCCTCCAAGGAGACTCCAGCTTCGCTTCCTCTCCTTCTCCTCCTTCGTGGCTCCTTCTCCTCCACCACCGTGACGAGCCTCCCTGGAAGTTTCCGCAAGACTTTAGCTAATGGGGAATCGTCCACCAGGCCCCGGAGCACCTCGCCATCTGCCGACTGGCGCTTACGAGGTGATCTGGAGCTTGTGGAGGGAGGAGACATGTGCCCATCATCATCTTTGGTCAGATGTTCTGCTCCAAAGCTGGAGTCTAATGAAGACTCAGACATTCTCCTTTCTTTCTCGTCTTCTTTATCCTCTCTGGCTGCTTTGGAGCTTTTGGAGTCGGACTCTCCGGCGCCCTGCTGCTTCCCTCCAGGAGGATAGCTCGTAGAAGGGGAAGGCAATGGACTGGAATGGGAACGGCTGGGCTGAACCCTCGTTTTCACAGTCTGGTGATCTCTGGCAGGAGACGAGCCTTTGAAAGACTTGGAGTCTTGAAGCTTGGTGGATGTGTACGTTTTGACAGGGGTGGAGTCTTTGGCAGCTCCTCGTCCTCTCAGACCGCTACGGAGTCTTTCAGGCACTTCTCTCGGCGGTTCAAGTTCGGTTTCAGGCGAAGCTCCACGAAGTCGACCGCTGGTCCGCGTGGAGGTCAGGGTCTTGTCCTTTGGTTTGCGTCCGCGGCGAGCAGGAGCTTGCTGAGTGGGTTCAGTAGAAACAGGCGTTGACATGAAGTCATCGTCATCTTCATCTGATGTAGGGTGAAGCATTAGTCCCTCCTCCTTGGCTTGGTCCAGACCCTTCCTGGCAGCTTCCACCTGCTCCTAAAACACAAGAGCAGAATTCACAGTTTAGGTTTTGATTTCAGTAAATGTTCAGAATTATTATTATTTTGATCCAATTCTGTTATATGAATGCAAACATTTAAAATACAGATAAACTATATCATCATTAGGAAGTAGATTTATTTTAGTTATTCAATTCAAAAAGTCAAGCTTGAACATATTATATTGAGAGTGATATATTTACAATGTTTATTTCTGGTGCCATAATTATAGACTTTGATAAAAGTGTTTGGTAAAGGCATATTTACATGAGTGGGATGGCCCAATCACACAGCCACTTTGCTGCTGGCTTGTTTGCAAAACATGTTAATTCAATGTTGAATCATGATCCCAAAGGTTGAATTTATGGAAAAGGTTGATGACTGATGGTGGATCAACCATCAAACAATCACCCAATTCTAGCCAATTAATTAATGTTGAAAATATCTCAACGAATCAATGTTGTTTTTTGGTCGAATTCTAATAGTGAAAATGCCAGCATCTAATCCAGTGTTTTTTCCCATCACTGGTCCTCCAAGCACACTGACCTGCAAGTTTTAGGCATTTCCATAATTAGGCACACACGATTTTAATTGATGGCTGATTGACAGGGTTTTGCTGAACTGAAAACATGCAAGTCAGCTTGCCTTGAGGACCAGAGTCTAATCAATTTTGAATCCAAGTATGCCGTTTGTTGCACCCCTCCTCCTGATCCCCCTATACCCGCCCCCCAAACCTTCCCTACTTTTCACTCCCTCCCCCCACTCACCCATTCCTCCCAACCTTCCCCTATTTACTCCCCCCTTCCCTTCCTCATCCCCTCCTTCAGCTCTGGGTCAAAACATTTTATTATTAGGTGGGGGTTAATCATGTTTCAAATTAAGCACTACATGTTGAGAACAGTGGGTTGTGATTCCTTTCTGTACATTTTCTTACTTGTCTGTAAATATTATTACTGACTGTGCATAATGTGTTGACACAAAAACATCTACAAGTCACTACAAGGAGTGGAACGGTCTGCCTCCCCGTTTACACTAGTGGTTTGTCCCAACCCAACAGCCACTTTGCTGCTGGCTTGTTTGCAACCGGCTTCTAAACTGAATTCCACTCTGAGCACTTTTATGGTAAGTTTTTCAATATTACTTTGATCTTAAATATGCTCATTAAAAAATAACTGCATTGTTTTGTGCCTGTAGTAATCTTGGTTATTTTGGGGCAAACCAGATATTTTTTAATAAATTAAGTCATGTCAGCTTTTGTATATTTTTTTTAGCCTGTCCACCACTCTAGGCCCTATGAGATATTGTGGGATTTGAGTTTTTAAAAATAGGGTGGGGCCTATTGTTTGGTCTGGAAGAGCATGTGGTGGACAAGGAAGTGTAAGGCTGCTGCAGGTGGGCTTTAAATCATTTCAAATCACTTGTTTTTCATTTTTTTATTATGATGTTCCTAGGGACATGCTCAGATGTGCCTCTGTTCCAGAACAGCTGATTCAGATGATTGCATGACCTTCTGCAGCCGTCAAGAACTGCAGAAGGCTGTTAATCACCCACAGATTCAATCCAGGTGTGGTGGAAGGGAAACACCTGAAACATGCAAGGAAGGTGAGACACTGATCTAAACCTGTTAACGACTGATTCAATCTGTTGATTCTTGGATTGGTAACTGGTTAAACTGAACTGGACTATTACTACTTGTGCTGGATCATTATCAGCATATTGACATTTTTGAATGAATTTAATCATTAACTTGTTGGAAATGTTTGTGGTTAATGGAAGATTGAACCAGTTATTTGATGCAAGTTTATCCTTTATAAATTGTACATTTTTACAACTTCAGTACAAATCACCTTTTGCTCTATTTTTCCGTCTCTGGTGTGTTAAATGAACCCTAATCTTCCCTGAGTTATCGTTAGGTTTTCTGGTAAACGGCCCTTTATTTTAAAAATTGATTCCCTCATTTTAACGTAAGTGCAGTATCATAAATGCTACACTATGGTGCAGCTTGATAGGTAAATGTAGTTGCATATGACAACTAACATTAAGGTAAATTGATGAATATTCATTAGCGTGTCCTTATTAATTTGAGTGTACATGGGGAACCCTACGGTTTGTTCTCAGAACTATAACCAGTACACTATTTAATATTTCAATGTCTCTCAGAACTTTTCGAATGTTTATCATCTTTCTAACTGGTGCCTTCCTCACTCTCATTTTTGTTTTTCAGCTGCTGCTCTGCAGTTTGACCCAAAGCTGACTGTCGGACAACAGCGAAACTGTCAAGAAGTGGCTTCATTATGTGCCAGAATGGGAAGAAGGCATCGCAAGGAACCAACCAAAGTGACGCCAAGCAGTCAAACTGGGGTTACCCCAACTTGTACTGTTTCCCTGGTTCATAGAGTACAAAGCTTAAGCTCATGGATGCTGAGGACAGTCAAAAGGAGTCAAATATGTTTAAAGATCTATCCCTCTTTTCTTAAATAAAATTATCAATGCCATTTTGTCATTAACCTTTTGTGCACACATTTTTGGAAATATGTTAAAGAATTTTGAACGACATACCCATGATACCCATCATCTATCAATAAAATGGTGTGCAACACCAGTGAAGAAGCTTTTAGTGGTATGTTATGATGCAGACCAAAAGATGTACATACATCCTTAGCTTTCATTCAATGTAAAAACACAAATATGCATGCAGATCCACATTCAAATGATGGTTGAATAAACACTGATATAGTGTCAGTTATGGCTGAAACCCTAACGTTGATTCAACATGCAAGTCACTGACCACTCTTTATTCAGTGTAAAAATGAGACATTTGTTGATCAGAAAACAGGATATTTATAGCTGGTTGCTCCTAATTATTTCTGGAGTTGCACCAGCCAAATTCTCGCTGCAGCTCCAGTTCATCAAAAATATCTCGGCAATGATCAGTTAAAGTTAAAAGCAGATGGCTGATTATTAATCAGCCACCAAAAAACATAAAATTCACATATTTGTCTTGAGCGAGAGTAGAACTCGGAGGGAAAACAAATCTGCTTCTCATCCAGTTATTTCCCCTCTAACGATTCTTCAGTAAAACACGAGAGAATTTAGAGTGAGAAGTTACTTCTGCTTGCTTCAGCTCCTCCTTGCAGACGTCTTCCAAAGAAGCTTCCAGGAAGTTCATGGCGTAGCGTTCAATGGGAGTGAGCTGCAGACATGCAGGAGAGATGTGAGCGGACAGCCGAGCAGAACCGGATCAACATCTGGAAACCCAGAATCACTTCATCAGTTACCTGTTCTACTAAAGCAGCGATTTCCTGTTCAGCTTTGGACAGCTCCTCCACTTCCTCCTGCTCCCCTCCGTCGTCCAGCGGGATGTTCTCGTTGAACTCTGCCAGCTCAGCCACCTGCTCCGCTTTGGCCTGCGAAGCCGCCACGATGTCCTCCTCATCCTCGGCTCGGCATAGCGCCTGGACCGATCGTAAAGCAACGGGATGAGTCGAGCAGCAACAAGATGAGGACCTAAGGTATTTCTGGGAGATGATGGGATAAAAGCTCACCTGTTCTAGGATGGTGGTGCTCTGTTTGTTGACGCCCTCCTCTTCCTCAGCCTGAGGGACGGACAGCTCCACAGCCACCTCCCTCTTCTCCCCATCGTTGACGTCAAACAGCTCCCTGATGGTTTGCTGAACGAAAGGAATCATTTAGCTGATTAAAGACTTTCATTTTTCATCGACACCTTCTCAAACATAGATGGATGTTGGTACCTCTTTGAAGAAGGCAGTAGTGAAGTTTCCTCCCTCTATCGCCATATCTCCCAGCATCCTCTTCTGGTTGGCTTTCTTTAAAATGTTTTCCTCGACCGTTCGCTCACTGATTAGTCTGAAAAAGCAAAAAAATGAAAACTGTTGTAAAAAACAATTTGGCTAACATTAACATGAATGTGTTTGGCAGTTGAATCGCACAGGACAAATATGACTTAAAACTGAAATTATCAGTGCCATTTATTTTATTTTTTTTTTAAGTCAGGCTTTTTGTGGACAAACAGATGTAATTAAATGCACCACCTGTAGATATGGACGTCTCGGGTCTGGCCGATTCTGTGGCAGCGGTCTTGCGCCTGAGCGTCCATGGTGGGATTCCAGTCGCTGTCGTAGAAAACCACAGTATCAGCCCCGGTCAGATTGACCCCAACGCCCCCGCTGCGGGTTGACAAAATGAAGCAGAAGATGCGTCGGTCTGCGTTGAAGCGCTCCATGAGGGCCTGCAGAAGAAGGCGTGAGAAATGGTGAGAATCAGACATGTCAAAATGCCACATTTACTCGTGTAGCAGATTTAAAAACGGCTAATGAAAGTGCTTCTAAGAACCGTTTAGCGTTTCAATGTCACTCAGTCTTCTTTTCAGAATAATATTTCAGTCATTAGCAGGAGTTTAAATGGAAACATTTGCCAAACCTGTCTCTGCTCCACGCGGGTGCTGCCGTCCAGACGGAGGTAGATGTGTCCGTGGTAGTTGAGGAACTGCTCCAGGACGTCCAACATGCGCGTCATCTGAGTGAAGATCAGCACTCGGTGGCCTCCAGACTTCAGCTTTCGCAGCAGAGTGTGCAGAGTCTGAAGCTTACCTGCATGCAGAGGACACACGTTAGAGAAAACAGAACCTAGGAGGATACCGAAGTGCTGTTTGGACCCAGGTGTGATCCTGAACATAATATGAGAGATGAATGGGCGACAGTTTGTCCATGAGGTAAAATATCATATTGGTGCTTTTAAGAAGGAACTTAAGACCTTTTTTGTTTGTAAACAAACATTTTTGGCCTGCCATGTTATAATGTTTATGATGCTTTTACCGTTTTTTACTACAGAGAAAGGTGCTATATAAATACAATTTACATACTGTGTGAACTCACTATGCTACAAATAAAAGCCAGCTGCATTTATGTAGACCTCAAGTGCTTTGAACAACACTTTTTAGATCTGTTAAGACTGGCAAATTGTTTTGTCTACAGAAATGATACTGAACAGTACTCTATCATTTAATTCTAGGGATCAGAAAAATGTTAATATTAATTAATTAAATACTGAAAAAATTCTATTAAAAAGATTCATCTAAAAAGAAAAGTTAGAGGGACCTCTATGGCGTAGATTTATCCCTACTAAAGACATTCTTTTACTCCTAAAGATTTTTGTTTTTACAGCTGTTTTTGTCTATTAGCAACGTCATTGTTATAGTTTATTTATTTTATTTGGATTTTAGCTTGTAAAGCAAAAGTGGTGGAAATGTGCTACATGAACAAGTCAGAGCAGCAATAAACATTTGAAAAGAAAGCAGGTTGATTTGATTCTTGGACTCTGACTAACATATTTCAACATATTGTTTATCTGTCTCCACAAATAAAAATCCTGCAATGATTTAGATATACAATATGTGGAAAACTGCTGCAAAGTCCAATGATTCAGATGGCTGTCAGACTCGCCTCTCCCCCACTCTTTACGGAAAGTACTCCTTCTGGAACTCACCGCAGTCGTACTGTATGAGCCTCAGGTCAGGAAACTGAGTCCTCATGTTGCAATGGATGCGGTGGAGGCTGCGTGTTAATGGAGCGACCTGACCCGCCAGCGTGGAGGAGAACACTGCCTGCTTGTGGCTCAGAGATGGAGGAGGATGGCAGCAGTGCATGGAGATCAGAGGAGCCTCCACAGGAGGGATCACAAACACAAACCTAAACGAAGAGAAAAAAAAGAAAGCATTAACAAACAAATCTCCCTACTGTATTAGCTTTATATGCGTCTGTTAATGTCGACCTGTCGATTATGTGGCTGAGGTGCTCCACCCTTTGATCGGGGGTGTGGATGGCTTCTCTTAACAAAGGGCTCTGGAACCAGCAGTCCTGCTGCTGCGTGAGCAGACAGCTGCTGTGGCCCGAGCGGCTCCACTCCCCCTCCGCCTTCAGAGCCGCCAGCGACGGATGAGGGCCGGGGAGGAACGTCAGAAAGTCTAAAACCTCGCGGCCAAACACCGGCATCGCCCTGCAGTGGCGCTCATTGACTTGGAAGATGAAGTCGAGCCGACTGTCTCGCTGCCGTTTCATCTCATCAGCCAACCATGACTGTTAAACCACAGAAAGTCAGATGATTGTGAGCAGGAATGTCACAAAAAAAAAAAAAAACGATCATAGAGCAGAATGACCAAAATGAGATGCGCCCACAGGAATCCCACATGCCATCAGGAGGTATTTCTTTCACATGCATGCTTTATTTTTTTGCAGAAATTGAGACTAGAAACAAAGACAATCTACAGGGCATCAGATTGTAGTTCTGGAGTAAGAATGAATTTAAAGATATAAAAGCCGCTCACCACATGGAAAGGAGAGCGTAGAGGCGGGCGGGGTGCCCTCCTGTGTGGGGGATTGGTCTTCGCACTCCCACTGGGCTTCAACTTTACCGGTGGTTGGCTGCTGCTGCCGTCTCGAGGTGCTGCTGAGGGCTTGGCCACAGAAGGCGTGGCAGCAACCACAGTTGGAGCTAAGGATAGGATGGAGAAGAAGGCAGAGAAACACTTAACATATGGCTAATAACCTAGAAAATACAAACTCTACTTTTGTGCATCTTTGGAACGTCACACAGGATTTGTATGATTTTCCAGCAGTAAAATTCAAGAACTTTTTTCCAGCAACAGACATTGTGTTTTAAAACAACACAAATGAACTAAAGAAACAAGTCTTAATTCACTATTACATGATATCAATTTATTACTGCTACTATTAATAGGCAAACTATTCTAGGCAAACTAAAATAAATCAAAATGTTATGTTTTGAAACATATTCCTCACACACCTTATGCACCTGAAAAATCCTCTAGTTTCACTGACAATGTTTAATCTATAAAATATAAGCCCACATTTTATTTCAAGTCATTGGGCCATTAGGAATAATTAATATTCATTACACTAAAACAACACAAACAAATGGTGTTAAGGTTAATTACCTTCCTGCACAAAGAAAGTAAAAAAAAAAAAAAAATTCAGTTTAAGTTTTCTGGGATTTAGCAGATAGAAATGAATCTGGTGAACCTAAACAACAAAAGTTTAGTCTGATTTAACTTCAGACAGAAAAAAATGTGTCTGTCTTTTTATTATCTTTAAATATATAACTTTAATAAATAACGTTTTATAAATTAAGACTAAGTCGATCGTTACATCGAACGATTCGCTTCATCATTGCTCAAATTGTGCAGTTTGACTATCAAGTACTTCCAAGGACTTTATACAGAAGCAGTTTCCAAATGTTGAAAACATTTAATTTGAAATTCAGGCATTTTAAGGGCCTGCAAGCAACCTGCTCACTGTTCTGGCAACATCAAACAAGGCAGGCTGACAGATTAAGTACAAAACTGCACCAGGCTTGCTGGGAAGGGAACACCTGCAGGAAATGTGGATCCAGGGAAGTTTGCTGCAGCTCAGGAAAACAGATCCTCTTAGCATGTTGTCTCACCTGGCTGCTCTATGCTGCAGGGGGGCGGCTGCACTACCTTGAGGACTGGCCTGGGGGCTTGGGGCTGGTTTGGGGTGGAGCTCGGAGGTCTGAGAGGGGCTATAGTGTAGTGAGCCGTAGCGGGGCCGGTACCGGGCCCGGGGGCGCGTGGGGCAATCTGGAGGAGAGCCGTGCTCCGGACAGGGGCGGTGTTGGTGTGAGGGTGCAGGGAAGGGGGCGGAGCCTGGGGAGCAAGACGTGGGGAAGGGGCAACTGCCAGTGTGGGCACGGGCCCACCCTCCTTGCCTGCTGCCTGGCGCACAACAATCTTCACGACTCCAGGGCTGCTCACCGTGGTGGAGGGAACTGAAATGAAACGGGGAGAATTCCCAACTTCAGGACCAACTTCTACGCCTTGGGTTAAATTAACACGAGGTCAAAGGTGAAATACCTTGGGGTGAGGCATTGTGCGGCAGCTTGTTTGCGGCGGGATTGGCGACAGGCGTGTTTGCGGCGTGTGTGGCGGTTGTGGTCTGGACAGTGAGCTGTGCAGGCTGACTGATGAGGTGATGCTGCACGCCACTGGACACCAGGTGCATCACGTTACCTGGAGAGGAAACGGGAGGGAAAAATCCAAATGAGACAAAATCAAACCCCTGGGCTGCTACACAGTTTACACTTCAGAAGTTCAGACTGCTCAAGACTAACTTTAAAATAAGCCATTTCTGACATTAAAGTACAAACATTGAAGAGGTTTTTATCTTTTCTATGTGCAGCATGAAAAACTTTTCAACTTTGACATTTTCAAGACTCTGTTCTCTTTTGCTCAATTAACTGTCCAGCTAATTTTTGTTATTTAGACAAATTAAAACCCAACTTTAGCCAAAATACAGCATCTTTCTCATAACATCATGCTAGTCTCTCATAACAGTAATGTTTTCTGATCATATGAAGCTTCTACCAGCTGGATTCTGTCACTAGACGCAATTAATCTCCATAAGAATAAACATGGAGGTCAACATTTCTGAACATCTGGAGGAAATGTGCAGATGAATCCGGTGCAGCAGAAACCTACCAATGTCCAGATAAAGCCATGACTGAGGGAGGTCCATCACCATCATGGTGGGTTTGGGGAAGATGGTTTAACCTTTTTTGTTTTCTCATCTATAATTTCTCCTATGTCAGATTAGTCAATCCAGTAACAGGTTGATGTAATGAAGCAATATTAAGCATATTTCTCCCTATAATTTTTAGCAAACTATCAGACTTTCAGTTTGTTTTTCTAATACATACCCTAAAAATGTATAATTCTTACTTTTTTTTTTAGTGCCACGTACAGCTTAGTGCGTAAAGCGATTCTTCATATGAGTGAAATGAGTTATTTAAATAAGTCAGTTGTTACACATGGTTTAGTGTCAGTTTGATCCAAGGATCTCGATAAATCTAATTTTAAACGCCTGATAGACGTTTCCATCATTCGTAGCAAACACTAAATCTGCTCTCACACCAGGTTTAACTACTGCAGATCGAGATCCTCCATGACGTCATTTAAACTGTGTAGTTGTGTAAATGACAACCTTGAACTGGGCGTGGGCCGGCTGCTGGGACCTGGTGGATCTGCGCTCCAGACAGGGTCAGTTTGTTGCCTTGAAGCTGGAAGGTGACGGGTTTGCTGCCCTGGCTCGACGACACGGGTCGTCCTGCCAACGAGGCCAGCTGTGCGATGCTCACCACCTCACCGGCTGGGAAAGAAAAACAAGACTAATGTTAGCTTATTCTTTTAGTTGAAAGCAGAGATTTCAGCTGCTGCACTGAAATCAATGTTTTATTTTTACCAGCGGATAATAAATGTGAGTTTTAAAGAGAGAGATAAACCCTAAAGTTAACGCACTCACATGGCAACCTTGCTTGCATATCGGGGCTGAGTAAAACCCTCTGCGGCATGATGCTGCTGGGAGTCGGACTGGGATGGGCCGGTATACCGGCTGCACTGGGCGCACCGGGAGGCCGTACGGTCAGTATCGGCTTCGGGGCGCTGGATCTCACTGCGGTTTGAGGAGCGGGATGAATCGGAGGGCGAGGCGGAGCTGTAGGTGCCACTGAACACACCACTGGAAGATGCGGATAAGAAACTGTGAGCATGCGAATTTAAAAATAAACTAATAAGATTTACGAAGACTTATTTATTTATTTTTATGTTTTTCTTTTCTTTGCATCGACCTTGCTGAACAACAGGAGCAGGAGGAGGAGGAGGAGCAGGAACAGGAGCCGGAGCGGCTTCAGAGACGGGAGAAGGTTTGGGGGTCTGGGCTGCAGGTGGAACGGAGCAGGTGGGTTTGTTCATCAGCAGAACGGGTCGATTATCTCCTTTAGGAGGCGGCTGGAACATCCTAAAGTAAAACCACAACGATCATTCAGAAAAACACTCGTTAACAGGCTGTCAGCAGAAGAAGGTTTACAGAAATTTAGTCGATAAGAAAACGACGACAAAAGACCAGATTGTGATTAAGACCATATTTTATTTTAAGCTAAAATGTGTTGTCAAAATTAACACTGCTCAGAACCAACTTCATGAAGGTCTGCCTCTGAAAGCTCTCTCTAAAAAGTTTAATGAGTTTATTTGTGTAGCACATTTCAAAAACAAGAAGACCCGAGTGATCTGAAGGGTTGATGCAACAAAAAGTCCTTTATGTATTTTGGTGCCAAGTTGTTCAGTAATTTATAGACTAATAAATGTTTTTAAAGTCTGTTTTCTGAGCCAGTGGAAAGACTTTAAAATGTTTCTGACTCACCATGTCAGAAAACAGAGAAAATACCGGATATCAATTATTCATGCCATCACCGTCATTATTTATGGGATGCCTGGCGGCAAAATATAATAAAATATGTTTATTAATAAATCCATCTGACGAACTGGCCAAGTTTAGTCTCTTTCTTTGAAGAACTACTGGATACTTTTCTTCAATAAACCCCTGGTTTGTTCACAGTTCTGTTTCTCTTCCATGTTCAAACATAACTTGCATATCTCTCCTATTCTGCATTTGTCTAAAAATAATAATAATAATCTTGGCTGCGGCATGTACCTGTTGACCTTCATGCGGACCGGTCTGGGTCTCGGCGGTGGTTCAGGGGACTCTGTAATCTCCTGTATAAGCTGGCGGCTGACTCTGTGGCGCGGCAGGAAGATGTCCGCCTGGTAACGGGTGACATGGTGCTCCAAACCGACAAGATCAAATGCAGAAAGGTCGCAGCGCTGGAAAGTTAAAACAGAAATGTTTTTTTTTTTGTTTTTTTTTTTTTGCCATCCTTTCACAGCTCATTTGAGCAGCAAATAAAAGTTTTGTTGAGCATCAATCCATGCTAACCTTCAGAGGAGAAACCTCCAGAGCTTCCTGCACCAGGGAGGCAGTGCGGAAGACGATGGGCTGCGTGATGAAGGGCGACTGGATGGGTCGAGGGTCAAACAAGTTGGGGTGGTTGCACACTTTGCGGAGCTGCATGAGGATGTTGATGACGGACATGAAGTGACCGCTGGCCAGTGTTTCCCGCGTCCTGTGGATCACAGAGAGAGAGAAGGCTGGAGGTTCATTTTCCAGGAGGAAAACTAGTCAGAGCCGAGATCGTGTGACTCTAAAATTAAGCACTACTTTGTATTAGTGTATCACATGAAACCTGTGAAAAAAGTTCAAGCGGCGTGAGTATTTTAAGATATTAAATATTTTTCTGATCCTTCAGGAACTCACGAGGCCTGTGCCATGAAGTCGTCGTAGAGAAACCTCTGCCGTTTGGAGAGGCGGCAGCGAACCACGTGCTCGTATTTCTTCGGCATCTGCTTCTCGACGTCGGCCTTGATCCTCCTGAGCAGGAACGGCCTCAGCACCTTGTGAAGCCTCTTGACTAGGCCTTCGTTGTACTCCTGGCTGCCCTCAATCATTCCCGTCAGCGGGTTGGAGAACCACTCCTTGAACTCCCGGTGGGACTGGAAGACGTGAGGCATGAGGAAGTGCATGAGCGACCAGAGCTCCATCAGGCTGTTCTGCAGGGGAGTTCCTGTCAGCAGCAGCCGGCGGTGGCTGCGATGGAGAGATGGGTAGAAGCGAGGTCAGGATAAAAACTCAGCCAGCAAACATGAAGACGGTTAAATCGAGCAAGTCTGGGCAGTCGGTAACTCAAAATCCCCTAATTTCAGACTCCAGGGGAGCAATACTTTCAGCAGATAATAGGAAGGCTGAACAATGTACAGCAAAGTAGATCTGTTCTAACCTTTTGACCTTTCAACCTCTGTCTGTCATGTAACAAGAAATGCTGACGGCCCTTTGGAAATCTCACTTGTGCGATTTGTTTAGAAATTAGACATTTTCTTTACACGTTACATTAAAATAATTCCAGTAATTAACAGCGCTTAAAAGAAACCACTCTTAATCCTAATTCTGGAAGCTTGGAAAAGTAAATATACATTTTCAAAGTTCTTACATCTTACATTATAGTTTTTAGAAAGTGGTCAAAAATGGTTACAATTTTTTTTATCAATAGCACAAATTCTGATTGATGTATTTTTACTTTTGTGTGTTATGGACCTTTGGAGGAAAAAAAAAATAGCTGAATCAGCAGGTCAGACCTCAAAGAAAAATAGAAATTCAGGAAAATCCACAGTGGTACATCTCTGGTTTACTGAACAACAACAAAAAGTCTCCTCTCTTTTGGTAATTTTAGCTGGAATATAGTCCAGCAGCCTGAATCTAACTTTTCCTTCTGCTTCATATGTCTTTGCAGACGATTCTCCATTGACATAATGCACATTGGCAGGCCTCCAGCCAAACGTCTCATAATGAAAATTAGCGGAAAATAATTATTTTTTCCACATCTTTGCAGCCCGGATAGAGTTGGTTCAGCATTCCCACGGTAAAAAGGTCAACAGTTGCATTATTCATTTCATCCACTAAAGCTATGACAAAAATATTCCATCTATTATAAGACACAAATGTTTAATTTGAATGACAATGACAATAATGATAGTCAGTTTGACAATGAATTAAAACAAAAAAAAACAAAAAATCCAAAATATTGATTATTTCTTCTACATGTAATAAATCAAAAGACATTCCTTCAATATTTTCTATTTGTAAGTGATTTCAATTCATATAAACTCGATGAATCAAAGCTAATGAATCAAAGCAGCAGCGCACAACTTTATCAACTCATTCGTCTCATGTAAAAAAGCTTTGCTTTAACTTAACCTGTTACGCTGCAAGTTTACATTTTGCTTCTATTCATTTTAAGCCACCAGAGGGCAGCGTCAGACACGGATAGAAACCTGTGACAAATGAACTTTGACCTGAGCAGTCCAGCTCAACTTTCAGCTGATGATTAAGAGTCAGGACGGATCGCAGTGTGACGGGACGCAAAAGGCTCTGATGTCTCTCTGCAGATCACAACATGCCTGGATTTTGGAAATACTCATGAAATGAGCCATAAAAATATCATATTACCAGGAAGAACAGAAAAATAAAATACCAGAACGTCAGCAGTTTTTACTCGATAGTATTACTCTTGCAATTAAAAAACTGCAGTAAAAGAGTCGATTCACAACTGTCACCTTATAGACAAAAGAATGGGACTACCAGCTCATTACAATAACTGCAGCCATTTAATGTTTAGAACAATAACAGATCTGATAGAGTAGCGCTCTTTTATGATAGCGATAATAAGAGGTGAAATATTTCAGACACACCAAGCGAGGTTCGACAGGCTCTACAGACCTATTGAAGTTCAGCAGACTCTGCCAACGCTGGGACTTAAAGTTCTTGATGTTCTGAGCCTCGTCGAGGATCAGATAGCGCCAGGACTTTCGCCTGAAGGCCTGGTGATCCTGCAGCACCAGCTTGTACGACGTGATGCAGACGTGGAAAGCGTTGGGTTTCGTCCAGCCCTGTGAAAAGAAGTGGAGAATAAAAAGTGAGCTGTTCTCATTTTTCACTGGCAAGGTTCTTAAAAAAAAAAAAAAAAAAAAAAAAAAAAAAACCCCTAAAAAGTTGTCCCTTTTTGTTATGGCAGATTTAAGGATAAATATGAGTAAAAGCGGCTAAAAAATGGAATGTGTGGTTTTCAAAGATCTATGGTGAGAATATGTACTCAGTCTCCCTAAACTACAAAACTGTTCCTAACCCTCGCAAGCCGCCATTTTGATATTTTTAATCATACAATCCAACAATCATAATTTGAATCCTCCTTCAGAATGATGCACTATTTTGTGTTTGTCACATTGAAATCCCAGTAAGATATATCGAAGTCTGTGGCTGTAATGCAACAAAACGTGGAAATGAACAATTGACATGAAAACTTTCCAAAAGTTGTGGATTGGTCGCTGCTGCCTCGTGGTATTATAAGGGTGTAACCTGGGCTACAATTCTGCTTCATGCTCTCAATATTTCAGCCCCACGTCATACATGATGCCGCCACACGCCCAATAAAAGAAAAAAGCTGCAGACAAACCCAATAAAGCAGAGAAACATCACCTGTCTCTTCAGCTTCCTCTCCTTCTGGCTTCCAAAGTAGGTGAGGATCTTAAACCCTGGACACCAGCGCTTCAGCTCCATCTCCCAGTTCAGCATCACACTGGTGGGGACAATGATGAGGTGGGGACCCCAGTTCCCTAAAGAAGAAGAAGAAAAAAAACTGGTTAACGGAAAGCACGTGTACGTGGAGAGGGATTTTAAAAACAGGCTTGAAGAATAAATCAATACTGGCTGTTACCTTTTTCACAGGCCAGGTGGGCTAACAGAGCGATGGTCTGGATGGTTTTCCCCAGGCCCATTTCATCAGCCAGAATCCCATTGAGCTTCTTCTCGTACATGGTGACCAACCAGTCCAGTCCGATGTGTTGGTATTCCCGCAGTGTTCCATGAAGGAGGAATGGGATGGGGGTCTTTACCTTTAGAAGGGAAAAATATGAGAAAGCAATGATCCAGATGTGAACAGGGTTAGAACGAAGATGCACAGAAAAACAGACCGGTGACCAGAATCGGACCATTTTCAGATTATCCAGCCCTGACTGGTAATACTGACAGGTTTAAAAACAGTCTAAGGAAGAACTATTATTTAAAAATAATGTACTTTCTACAACATGTCTGCGGTTCATTGAGCTTCAAGAGAGAATATGACTTTAAGCAGATAATAGGAAGGATTTATGTAGTAAAGCTACATATTTACGCTTTAAGGCTTTCAACTTGAAGAATATTGTGGATTTGGAAATCAATCAATCAAATTTTATTTGTATAGCACATTTCAGCAGCAAGACATTTCAAAGTGCTTTACATAATTAAAACAAAAACAGCAAGAGAAAGAGAAAGATATTTTGAAAAAGATTAAAAAAGATAAAAACATTAAAACCCCTTTTAGGACTTCAGTTAACTGGCGTTTAACTGGGGCTCTAACCCTCTGGGACTTTAGTTAAACGTCATTTAACAAGGATTCTCACACCCCTAGATATAGATTCGTTGAACTGGGACATTTTCCGGGGGGGCTTTACATAGACGGTGTGAAAGAGAAATAAAAAGAAGTTAATAACTAGATGAAAACTAAAGATAAAAACATTAAAAACATTGAAGACATCAAAACCCGCACTCTAATCCTAATTTAGCCATAAGCAACTCTAAACAGGTGGGTTTTAGTCTAGATTTAAAGGCACTCAGTGTTTCAGCTGTTTTACAGTTTTCTGGAAGTTTGTTGATCTATGGTGCATAGAAGCTGAATGCTGCTTCTCCTCATTTGGTTCTAGTTCTGGGGATGGAGACCAGAACCAGAAGATCTGAGGGGTCTAGACGGTTGGTACAGCAATAACAGATCTTAAATGTATTGTGGTGCTAAACCGTTCAGTGATTTATAAACTAACAACAGTATTTTAAAGTCTATTCTCTGAGTTACAGGGAGCCAGTGCAGGGACTTTAAAACTGGTGTTATGTGCTTCATCTT
>NW_015112760.1:451807-456983 GCF_001443285.1 Poecilia latipinna | reverse complement strand
AGTTTGTTCCAAATCTGTGGTGCATAGAAATTGAATGCTGCTGCTTCTCGTTTGTTTCTGGTTCTGGGGATGCAGAGCAGACAAGAACCAGAAGATCTGAGGGGTCTAGACGGTTGGTACAGCAATAACAGATCTTTAAGGTATTGTGGTGCTAAACCGTTCAGTGAATTACGCTTGTGAAATGTTACACAAGCGTAATTAAATACCGCCTGCAGCCAAAAGGCATGAAAAACGAATTACAGTGAATACTGTTTTTATTTTTTCTTCTATTTTAGGTCTTAAGGGAGACTTTGGAATCCAGTCAAATTGGTGGTCGACCTACAGAAATGATGATTGGTGCATCTCTAGATTAGAAGACGGAGTAGTGGATGTTTCAGCAACCGACCTTGGTTGTAGCCAGAGTGTAGCCTTTGGGCTGCAGGCTCTCCGCCGTCGCAGCAATGTGGCTGATCTCTTTCTTTGGACGCGAGCTGGAGGAAGGCGGGCTGTGGTCTCCCTCCTTCAGCAAAAGCTCCATCCCTTCATCTCCAAACTCATCCTCCTCCTCTTCGTCACTCTCCTCTACATCTTTCTCCGAGTCGTCATCTGCGCTGTCTCCAGGGGAGTCTGAAAGAAGTGCATCAGAAAGATGCAACAAATTAATGACAGAAAGTTTTTAAAACTTTAAAAATTAGTAAAAAAAAAATTTATAAATAAAAAAGAAGAAGATAAGCTAATAAATAATTCCTGATTCTCAGGGAGTGCTGATACCGGAAGATGACGTGTTGCTTTCCACATCACTCTCATCTTCCTCATTCTCCACCTCCTCGTCCCCAGACACCTCCGAATCAGAGCTGGCTTTGGAGGCAGAAGCAGAAGGAGCCTCAAAGTCAGAAGCGTACGCTCCTTTGTACTTCTCCAGAAGCTCTTCCAGACTCATGTCGCCTGGAAGAGAACCAGAAACAAGTCAGGTTGGAGTTATTCGTTCTTCTACACAATGAGACCTGAAATAAAGTTCCTTGCAAAAGAAATTTTATTTGTCCTTAAGCCTTCTCTCAATTTGTTAAGATTACAAATGTATTGATTGGGATTTTGTGTGATAAACACAAACGTATTGCGTAGTTAAAGATAAAAACATACAGCTCTCAATATTTATCACAAAATGTAAAAGAAAAAAAATATGGAACCATTTGCAAAAAACTAAAATTGTAAGTAATTTCGATGCAAACACCACATGAAGCAGCTAGGAAGAGTTATCTAGGTCACGATGAAGGTAATTGATAAAAAAAACAAACTATCAGCTGTAAACAGGCTAAATTGCTGGGAAAGTATGAAGGAGGAAAAAAAAAAACCTACCTTCTTTGGCCAGGTCATCAAGTTCTTCAGCATGGTTGACGTTTCCTTCTACTTTCTCCTGAGCTGCTATGGTGTCTTCTTCATCCTCAGCTGAAAACAGGAGGTGAAACATCATTATTATTTATTTGTTTGTTTGTTTCTACAGAAAAGCTTTGGTATTCACACTCATCTAAAGTCTTAAAGTGTAGAAAATACACAAAAAGTGGTTGCAGTCTTGCACCATCTTAAATTAATCTTACCGTCCTCCTCATTGGCAGTGAACTCTCCATCTTCATCCTCCTCCGCTGATAAAGAAGATTCGTTTGAGCATTCTTCCTCTGAGCCAGATTCCTAAGTTTTCCAAAGATGTGGTGATTACTTAGCAAAAAAAAAAAAAAAAAACTGGCACAAACTTCCTGTATATTCAGCTGCAGCTGCTATGTGGTTAAACTGAGCAATTTAAAAAGTCATACCTCACACTCACAGTTGCAGGAAAGTGTAATGTTGTAAAACTTAAGAGCTGTAATCCTAAGGAGTTTATGAGCATGTCTATTACACTTCAATACGTTCAGGGCTGTTTGTATAATAAAACCTAGACAGAACAAAGGCGTCGTTAACCCAACATATTCGTCTCAGAAATTCATGCTCAGTCAGATGGAGCTCCAAATGGAGAGAGGAAGGGGCTCACATGCTTTAGCAAAAGATCATCAAAAGGCATCAAACATGACTTGAAAAGGTTTTTCTAACAGTTAGGCTCACTGCCCTTTCATCCAAACAAGAAGCTCGTTCTTGGTTGGCTCTTATTTGAAAATCTTGCATTAGACTAAAGCTGCCTGTTTTCATACTGAAACAACTTTGCTTGAATTTTTGAAGCCATCATCATCATCATCATCATAATGTCCTTGAAGAAGCTTTCTAAAGCATGCTGTTGGGATAGAGTGTGACTGGTTGTTACTAGCTAAAGTTTAGCTCATAGTTATGACAGTTTGTGAAACTGCTATGAAAGATGGTGATGTTACAGAAAAATGGTGATAAAAATCAGCTCTTTCAAATTGGAAGGCCTCTATGCCATCACCCTAATCTTTTAACAAATCATTAAAATTACCTCAAATCAAAAGAAACATGTTGGTAAAATTACTTTTAACTTTTAGTCAATCAGGAGTATGAATAATATTGAATCTAACTGTACATTCAATTAATTTAACATCATTCAAACTTTTAAAGTTGCATTTTTCAGCATCTACATTATTTCACTCATCAACCGTTCAAGTCAGGCGACCAAGGCACTCGCACTTCGACTCCCACTTGAAGTCTGATGTTCCCAACTCATGATCTGATCGAGCCTTTCTGAAGACAGAGGAATATCTGGTTACCTCTTATTGGGATTGTCTTTTGGTTATTTCAGCTATAAAGCTCTTTATGAGCTTCACAGTTATGATGTGAAAGGAGGAGAATAAACATGCAAATTTACAGAGCTCAATTTCTTGTGCAGACACTAAAACTTCCAACTTGCAAGAGCTCCACTGCACGCTTTGTAACTCTCAGAGCACAATCTAATTGAGTGATCATTAGGCGCCCTGCTGTGGAAGTGTTGTGCAGCTGAAATAAGACATTTTACAACAGGAGCAAACAGCTACCAAAGCAAATAAAACTTCACACTTACACCTCGGCCAGCATATGCCGTTTTCCTTCATCAGTAAAATCCAGACTTGTAACAGAACCTTTTTATCACTTAGGATTTCAATGAGGCTTGGATTGAAAAAACAAAACAAAAAAAAACAATATCCCAGCAAGCTTAGCGTTTGGAAATACTTATTAATCTATAGACTTTGAATCAAGATAGGCAATAAACTTGAACTACGAGAAGAAAAGTAACCCACTTTCAAGTGCATGATTTCTTTAAATTGAAACAAATTCCACACTAAACCCTCAGTACCGGTGCTCTGACTCAAGGTGACTTGGCAGATGTCATTCTGAGGTCCTCATAAACCAGCTTAATAAGCCAACCTGAAGCAGAAATTAACTTTTTCCTCAAAAATTAAAAAACAAAAAACATAAACAAATGATAAACATTTAAAATAGACTTAATATCTGCTCGTTGCTCTGTGAAAGCGTTTCCAGAGCCGTTTGCCTGGGCTACCTGTGGGGGAGGCAGTTTGAGCGTGCTGAGCAGCTGGTCCAGGGGCAGCAGGCTCTCCTCCTTCAGGAGCTCGATCTCCCTCTGATGGCTCGCCGCGTCGTTGCCTTCTTGCTGCTCCTCCACCTCTATGGTCTCTTCATCATCCTCCTCTTCACAAGGAGGCTCAAAGTCTCTGTCTATAGACGGAGAAGTTAAAAAAAAGAGAGCTTATTTTATTGCAAAATCAAGAGTACCTGAAGAAATTGCATGAAAATACTAATATTAATAACTTGTTCTAATTTAGATAAGTTAAATATAACTGAATATTTTGTAGGCATTTCTTTTTTTTTTTTGCATCTTTGTTTAATGACTTTTACAAAATATGCAGTAAGCTTCATTACACTAAATGTGTTTGGACCAATTAATAAACAATTTTTTTCCCTCCAAAGCCTCATTAAACATACAAACTTTAATGATGAAGAAGCCAACTATGGATCGGGTAACAAATTTTATTATTTAAATTTCCTGACCAAATAAAAAAAAACAACAGTGAGGCCACTTCAGGACCTAAATGCCATTGATAACCTGCATATTTGTGGGAAAGTTGGAAAACATTAACTACATTAACCCCATTAACTACAGAAACCCTGAAGTTAATGGGGTTGCTTGCAAATGAGGGGCATAATTTTAAGATTTTTATTTCTTAAAAACAAACAAAAAACATTTGCTGTGTTCCTTTTACTTCCTGTGGTGTTCTTGTCTGTCACATAAAATACTAATAATAAGAGGTTTGTAGCTGCAACATGACATTTTCAAAATGCCCACCATTTTTTTATGTAGACAAGAAATTTTAGCCACTAAAAACCAACTTCATAGGAAAATCCAAGTTTTAACAGAAAGAACAGTAGTAAAAATACACACCTGGACAGACAAAGTGATAATCTACACAGTGATTATAATCTACACTGGCATTCCATAAATCAGAGGTTCCCAAACTGTGGGGCGCCCCCCCTAAGGGGGGTGCTGTGCCATTGCAGGGGAGGCGCGGGAAGCCAACCTCCCCCCCACCCCTCCTATAAAGTAGGGGCTTCCACACTTCCCATATTTGTGTCCTCTGTCACTTTTATCAGCAGTTAAAACTGTTTAATCCGTTGTCAACATGTTGGAACCTGTTTTTCCGAGCCGCCTTTAAACGCAACATGAGCGCTACGACGCTCGCGTTTGGTTTACACCTGTGAAGGAGACCTGCTGCTGCTGTGCGGAGCTACGTAGGTTTGTGTTAGGATCACGGCAGCAAACCAGCAAAACGCAAAGAACTTTTCACAGTTTTTCCCCCCAAACTAACCAACTGAGTTGAGTAAAGCTGCTGGATGCAGGTAATGTTAGCTAAAAGATGACTAGCTAATGTTAGCTAAAAGATGACTAGCTAATGTTAGCTAAAAGATGACTAGCTAATATCAATACAGAACCTTAAGCTTAACAAGCTTAACAAGTACCTTGTAGGCTACCGATGTTGGTGTCTATTTTCAGCTACGTACATTCATTTTGCCCCCAAAAAAGTCGATGCCCCCCCCCCGTCACACGCGTCGTTTCAACCAGACAGCCATTTGTAATCCATAGGGGTGGGGGGGTGCAGAAAAGGTTTGGAAACCACTGGGGGGGCGCAGAAGAAAAAGTTTGGGAACCACTGGTCTCGAAGATGCTTCACTTGGGTGGATGTTTTCTTAGATCTGGTTTTCAACT
>NW_015112760.1:376427-449012 GCF_001443285.1 Poecilia latipinna | reverse complement strand
TACAGCACCTTAAGCTTAACAAGCTTAACAAGTAGCTTGTAGGCTACTGGTGGTGTTGTCTATGTTCAGCTACGATTCATTTTGCCCCCCAAAAAGTTGATTCCTCCCCCCTTGTTCGTCTGGAGCAGGGGCTGAGTATAACAGGGAGTCTCTAAGAATCCACCTCCCACTCCCTTCGCTCACACACATCGGTCAACCAAACAGCTATTTGAAAGCCATAGGGGGGCCAGAAATAGTTTGGAAACCACTGGGGGGGCCCAGGAGAAAAAATTTGGGAACCACTGCCATAAACTGTGTGTTCCAATGAGGCTTATTTGTCAGGAAGCCTTTAGAGAATCAACACACCTGTAAGCAGGTATGCCCACATTTCTGTATTAAAAATGTTTTTTTATTGGTCTGATGTGGTATTCTAATTTAAGATGTTATGTTTTCATTAACTGTAAGCAGAAAATCATCATAAACAGAAATAAGGCTCTCAAACATCTGTCTGTGTGCAATTAAGTGCTTCACATGGTGATAAAGTTCCTGAAATAAATGGGCTTTTCTGTAATATTAATGTATTGAAAGGGTCTGTAAGATTCAAATGGACAAATATGGTACACAAATATGTGTAACATTCAGAGAAGTTGTTTTAACGCAAATGAAATGCACTTCCTTGCTTGTTTCACCGTTTGTGGTTTGACCAGCGCAGCAGCCTCAACAACGTAAAGAAGTTCACCGGGGAGAAGCATCACGCCTCAGTAGATCTGAACAGAACTGCAACAGATCCAGCACTGATGCACTCTAAATCACCCGTTCTGGGTGTTCTTTACGGAAAAGCATCCATAAAGCGCTTCATTTTTGCCTTGTGTTTTAAAGACAGAGAATGCTTTTAGGAAGCCATTAACTTGCTGCAGTGAAAACGTATACTCTCCGATGTTCTGCAATCAGATGCCATTGATAACCCGGAGGAGAAGAAGAAGAAGAAGAAGTCGGGCAGGTCCGACGAGCCCGAATCAGGTCTGATGGCGGCCACTCAGCATTAGTCACATTACTACATAACTCAAAGTTGCAGCGACCTTGGCAGTGTGAACAGCTTTTTGTTTCTATGAAACACTTTTTGTGTCCCTGAATAACCTGCCAATGGCGTGTTGCTATGACAACACCCCTGTCTGATCCAATGAGTCGGCTCTAAAAGCGCTCTTTGCCCGTGTTGACAAAGGGACAGTCTACCGTCTTCGTCGACAGGAGGTGGCAGAGATTTCTGCGGCGATACGTCGGTGTCCACCGGCCTCGCCAGCGACTTGCTGAGGAGGTCAGAGTATTTCTCAGTCTGGCCAACGATGAAGTCGAGCTGAAGGTCCAAAGCCTTCTTGCGCTTTTCCTCCAGTCTCGACTGCTGTTTGAACTGTACCACCTTTAAGCACAAAAATCAACCTCCGTCAGATTTAAAATGATTTTCTTTCAAATAAAAAGATAAAAATGATGTTTCATCTTTTACAGAAAGGCTCAACTAAGAACTGGATCGGAAAACTAGTAAGTGGCAAGACAACAGAACAAAACAATTACTGTAAAATTGTCTGTATGCAGCTTGTTAGTAAACAAATCACAAAATTATTTTTGTATTAAATATACTCAATATAATGACTAAAGATTTGAACAATATAACAGCTGTAACTGGATTATAATTAGTCTGGATTAACTGCACTTAGTGGTTCTGATCTGTATTTGGTTTATCTGGAATAATTTATGTCGGATCGACCCAGACCGTAGGCAGTTTTTTTTTTTTCCCCCAGAGTTTGATCACTGCTGAACTGAACTGAGCAAAATGGCTGGCAGTAAAGTATCTTGAGAGAACTTTTGTTTTAAAATTAAAAATATATCAGATATGAGAAGAACAGAGCCAAGAAATGTATAAAGATGTACACATTCTCATAGCATATTGTCATATTTTGCCTAGAACATCTTTTGACAGTAAAGGAGTGATGATTTTTGGGCAAAAAATTATTTGGGTGATTATTTCAGGAAGGTGTCAATATGCTAAATTAAATGTTGCCACTGAATCAGTCATGACGGCTATGCTTCTGACTAACTGAGCTGATGTTTAAATTTGAAATGCAGCAGGGATGTTTTTGACCTTCTCAACGTTGCTCCAGAACGCCCGGACTTCCTTGGCGATGGACGCGGCCACTCTTCTGATTTTGGCGTGCTCGTCTCGCTTGGCTTTCTCCTCCTTTTGCCTCAGCTCCTCATGATGTCGCATCACCATTCGCACCACCTAGCGATACATCAGCAGAACGTGTCTAAAATGTTTAACGTGTACGTCAGAGATGCGTCCCTGTTCATTTATCGTACTAAAACGTTATCGTTCCAAAATTGTAGTTCTGTCTTGGACCGATGCTTACCTTTCTGGCCACACCTCTCTTCCACCGTCTCTCCTGAGCGAAGTCAGCAGAGAGCCACTGCATCTCCTCACAGAGGTAATCCCAGTGAACTTTGGTCCGCTGCGGCTCCGGCAGACGGGAGAGACGCTTCGTTGACCAGAAACCTTCTTTCTTGAGAGCCTGGGTTCGATGTTCAATGTCTGCTTCCTACAGCGCACAAACACATTTTAGTCAGTGGTTGAAATTACGCTTTCCTGGAAATTATTCCCAGGCAAAAGGATTTAAAATTTAGTTGTCTAGACAGTTTAAATGAATTGAAAGGCCACAATTATGGCCATTCATGTGCATTTTTTGGGCTTTTCAGCTGCAAATTCAACTTGGTTTGATTTCATAATATTAGCTTTCAACAGCGTGGGGTTTCATTATCCCCCCCCTTCAAACTTCAAGGTGAGTGACACGGGGATTTCCCCCCCTTAAACTCAAAGAGCATTTGGCTTTGATGACAATGATTTTGAAACAAGAGGTCAGTATTTTAGTCCCTCTCACCCCCATTTACACAATTTAGAGTGCAGTATTGTTTGTAACAAAACTTGTAACAACTGCATAACTGTAAAGATATATTCTGCACGTTTCTTCTTTCATAATGGTTTTTCCAGGCTTTAACCACAGCCAGCTCCATTGTTCTGGGTATTTATTTCCTTTTAGTTTCCCCTTTTTCAGTGATCAACTTCCTGGTTATTTTGTCACAACGTTTTTGGGTCAAGAACAAAACTCGACCATGTTCCTGTCAGAAATACCACAGCTAAGGCATCAAAAAAAAAAAAAAAGGTGGAAAAAATTCCTTTAATCTGCAAATACTTTTACTAGTTTAAAGATGCAAATGGAATGTTTAGTGCCAAATCATGTTCACTTTTGGTGAGATAAAGCCAAATTGTGTTCCTATACATCTTACTCACATGTTTTGCCAGCTCTGCCATGTCAGCGTGCCGATCTCCACGGGAGCGATGGGGCGTGGTCTGGTCTGGTGGCGAAGAGGAGGAACTGTAGCCCACAGAGGAAGGAGAAACAAACTTGCCGTGAGGACCCCTGAGAGGCGAGCTCTTCTCCCGTTGAGGTGTCGTCCAATCAGGAGCGGATGAGGGGCAGTGGAAGGAAGTGGAGGCGGACGGTGAGGAGGGAGACGAATTGACCGCGACTCTATCTGAGATCCACTGGCGCACCTGAGGGCCGAGAGACGGTTGAGGAGAGTTTTACTTTAATGTGAAAAAGTGATGAATGCAAAAGCAGAGATGAACACGCTAAATCAAAGCATAAATGCTTTTATTTCTGTGATTTATTAATTACTTGTGTAGATGATTTATTTTTTTCAGTAATTTGTAATATATATATATATATATATATATATATATATTTCATTTCATTTTGATAAATATGGCTTATAGCTAATGAAAACACAAAATCTTTCAACTAAAAGAAGACTGCTGACTTGACAGTTTTCCAGCTACTACGTATACTCTACACCTACAGAATAAGCCAAAGAAGGCCAGTGGTAAAAGAGTTAGCCACTCAGATTGTAGTATCCAAACATATCACCAAGAAGTTAAGTGGAAGGAAAAAGTGCAGTGGGGAAAGGTGCAAAAGCAGCATAGAAGAGCAATCACGGGAAATTTTAGAGCGCTTCACGTTTCCCTCGACTGATGAGCTTCATTTTCCTGCAGGACTTGGTATCTTTCCAAACTGCCACATATACCAAAACTTGCTTTGATGACCATGATATGTTTGACTGGCCAGCAAACTCACCTGACCTGAACTACGAAGAGGAACAGTGAGGTATTGTCAAGATCAGACCCACCAACACAGATGAGCTGAAGACCATCAGTAAAAAATATCTGACACAACAGCAGTGCCACAGGCTGATCACCTCCATGTTACACTGCATTAATACAATAACTCAAGCAAAAGGAGACCTCGCCAAACATTAGAGTCTGAAAAGATGGCTGTTTACAAAGTCCCATCATCAAACATGTTAAAAGAAAGCATCCATTAATATTGTTTTTGTATGCAGCACTCTGAAGGCTCCGGACATGAACATCAATAACAACAGTCAAGTCAGTAGTCTTCCTGCAGATCACATGGGCCATTATATAACATTCAGTCTCATCGAAACACAGTCTGTATGTATTTACCTTATACACTATAGGTTTAACTACATGAACTGATTTACTGAAATGATCTGATCTCATCAAAATAATCTAATTTACTAGAAAACACCATTATACTGTCAATCATAGATATTTTGTGGTCATCCTCATGCAAAAAAATAAATAAACTAAAACTAGAGATGCCCATTTGTGTTAACAGTGACCCAAACTGAATGTCCTGTGAGCATGAGCCTATGTGGGTGTCTGACAACCACCGCTTACCTTAAGGAACAGTGCCTGTGTGTCAGTCCTGCTCTCTTCATGCTGGAAAACACACATGGCTTGAGCATGTGGCCAACTTAAAAGGAGCTACATAAAACCAACACTATGCTAATGAGTTGCGTTGATGGGCTACATGCAGGAGGAAGACAGTGGAAAACATGCCAGTAAACATGATCACAATGTTACACACCAAAGCTTTGCTATTAGATAAAAACAGAACATTTTTATCCCTCCAGGTAAAACCGGAGAACGTTGAACATCAGCCGAAAACAAACTGAAACCAGCTTCGACTGAAAAGATGCTTTAATGAACGTAACTGATGTGAAATTTTGCATTAAAAGATAATTTACTGATACTCATCTTAAACCTAATCAAGTGTACAAAAAGAACGACAGACAGTTCAGTAATTTCTTTAAAATGAAGCCAAACTGAAAAAGCGTTGTGTAGAAAAACTAAGTGCACCCTATGATTTAATAGCTAGCTTTAGCCCACTGAGATTTGCAGATATTCTCCCAGCTCTTGGGGTCGCACCACAGCATTTCAATCAATGAGGGGTCGCCACTTTTCTTTTTCAGCTGTCATGTTGTAGATCTGTTGCTGTGGTTGGAATCATTGTCCTGCTAACAGTTTGGCAGCATGATGTTATGGCTGCCCAAAGCATCATCCCTCCACCCTTTTGCCGAACAGTGATCCAGTTTCTGTTGCAGTTTTCTTCCTGTTAAAGTGGAGATTTTCCTCTCCGCTGTTGCCACACGCATGCTGAGTATGAGGGATTGCTGTAAAGTTGACTCAGTGCAAGTGATTGTCTGCCGTCGCTACATGCTCATGCGGGATTCTTTTGTTATTTTTCTGAGCTCTGAACAGTTTGACCTTGTGGTGAATTTGCTGGAACTTGACCTGTACATGCATTATTTAGTAAATTATAATATTATTAAAAAGTCTATGTCAGTAACTCAATTCATTATGAGACACAAAGCTCAGTTTCGCGTTTTTAAGACTGTATTTCTGTTAATTATGTTTTCTGCTGACGTATTTTGCTTATAGGAATTTAATAATAGAATATTACAACTGAACAATAAAAAAATATATAAAATGTGAGCTTAACTAATACTATGTTTAATATCTACTAAAAGGTTATTTTCAAAACGTATTGTTAATCTGACAAACGAGTGTCATCAGAGTACGTATTCTAATTTATTGGCCGCGACTATAGCTTGTCAACAACACTGTTACAAACCCATTGAACACATTAGCAATGTGCTAACAATCCAGCTTCTTTTAGCAGCATTTGGCAGCGACTTACTTTAAATGTTATGGATATCGAAAGGGTGCATTTTCTATTTTTGTTCTATTTTTGCTTATTAAATAACTACAACATGAAATGGAAATTGTGTGGTTTTGTACACCTGATATTAGTTTTAAGAAGTTTTAGAACCCGATTCGGGACAGATGATTTTTTTTTAATATGTCCAGATATGTGCAACTTTAAAATTAAAAGAGTGTATTTTACTTTTGCAAATGACTGCACTACCCAGCCATAGTTTGATCACGCACACGTAATGGTATGATTTTTGTTTGAAGTACCTTGTGTGAAGAGCTGGGAGTCGTCATCTCACTCCTGTCGGGGTCTGCTTCATCATCGCTGTCTTCTTCAGCGCTGCTGACCCGGCCCAACTCGCCCTCTTGGATGTCACTTGCTTGTTCGTCCTGATCTTGGTCCATATCCTCGCTCTCATCTTCTGCGTCGTCGGGGTAGCTGTTGGAGTCGTTGGGGTTGGTGGATGCCGTCTCGGTTTCGTCCCTCTCTTCAGCAGCTGAAAGCATGACAAAGGTTTGAGGTATGACGGGTTGGGGTGCCGAGACATCCTGCGGAGGGGCATCTGCCTCTTTTGTTGACGCTTCGGTAAAAGTTAAGGCCTCTGATTTGCTGGTTGAAGCTGTAGGGCGGACCGATGAAGTCTGCTGAGCTTTGACAGGAGTTGTTGCCGTTGATGTTTTCTTCGCAGAGCACGGCGTCTGATCTTTGTGAACGCTAAGAGCTGTAGACACAAACGGAGAATCGGCAGCTAAAACAGGTTGGGGAAGGCACTCCTTAGACACTGTGCCAGACAGAGTGATGTGGGCACCGTCCACATTCTGCTGCTGGGACACCTTTGCCTGAAGGGAGGGTGGGTGCTTCAGGAGAGGAGTCTCTCCTGGCTTAAAAAGGAGCAGCTTTGGATTTATAACAGCAGAGGAGTAAGTGGTTTCTGTGGACACTACAACGTTCTGAACAGATGGAGTCAGAGACAGACTCATTCTAGTTCCTTCTTGAGAAGAAACGCAGAACTCAGGCTTGACCGCATTAACGACGGCGAATCCTGGGGTCTGACTTGTAGTGCTGGAAACGCGCACCGAAACGGCAGAGGACATTTCCGGCCGCCCGCTTGGACCTACAGACGATAAAAACGCTTCCTGTTGCGGCGAAACTGTCTGAACCGCTGCGGAGCCGCTCATCTGTGTTAAACCCAAGTCTGCCGAACTGGTCTGTGAACAATGCGTCCCAGTTTGAGTAGTGACGTCGGCCTCCTCGATGGCGAACGAGTCAGACGTAACAGCAGCTACTTGAACTAAGCAGACCTCGCTTCCGTGTGCCACTTCTACAGTTTGGTTAGATTTTAGCACTAAATGCTGTCCCACCGGGTTATGAGCATCATCACTAGGCGATGCCAGCGCCTCCTGGGAGATGATGATGGTGTCAGCTTGCGCAACTGCGTGAATAGAGGGCTCGAGGTCCTCTTCTGCATTTTCCAGTAGCGCGTTGAACAGGTTCACCTCGTAGCCTGGCGAGTGAGGTATCTGCCCGCTGCCTCCAACGCAGATAGTTTCCTCGGCGACCTCCTCCACCAGACTGCAGAACTCGTACACCTCCACCGGCTGGGAGTGGAGCTCCACCCCAGCCTGGACGTCATCTTCGTACAGCTTCGGTTCCCCCGCTGAAAGCTGGTTGACGATGGCGGCCTGGCAGACGGTGCCGTCTTCCCGCTGCAGGAGGTAATTCTGATTCAGGTGCACGTTGGACCAGTCGCCACTGTCCCTGACCACCACAATTTCTTGAGCCTCGCCGGAGCGCAGAATCTCGGCGATCAGTGACGTCTCGGTTGAGGAGACTTGATCTGAGGTATGAGGCGTTCCCGCCTGCAGCGAGACCACTAGACTTGTGTCAGGCAGCGATGGCCCTGCAGGGGGAGTCGAGGAACTCTCCTTCAAAGAGGAGAACTCTGGCAGCATGTTGCCGGTGGCGTCGGTCGGTTCGTCCCCCGTGTTCTGTGGAGCCGCTTCCGGGGCGCCACAGGAGGACACTGAGATTTCTCTTCCAGGTGCAGACTGTCCGGCCTTTGACAAAAGATGAGGTTGTGTTTCCGAGTGGAGAAATGTCTCAACTGATTCCAGAGAGTTTGTTTTCCTCGTCTCCACTGCATCGTGTGAAATCTCTCCGACGGCTTTAGGTTTTGTTTCCAATAGGTCAGTTCGTTCAGTTTGGAGTTGAGATTTTGAGTCCTGTCCACTTCCCACTGACTCTGCAACCCCTGACAGAGTTTTGTGGCTGTGCTGAACTGTGTGAACCGGCAGCTCCTGGACTTTAAATCCAATACTTGACTGGGAACCAGAAGAGGAAGCGACTGTGAAACAGATTTGCGATTGGGGTTGCAGGAGAATATTTTCTCCGGTAATTTCCACATTTGTTCCAGTCTCTGGTTTGAACTCCGTAACAACCACAGCCCTAGGACCTTGTTGAGGTGGCTGGATCTGGTATTCCTGACTATTTGTGAGGCTTTTCTCTTTAATAGTTTGTGACCCGTATTGATGCTCTTCCACTGTGCTGTCAATCTGTGATGTGAGAGGAGGATGAGTGGGAGTGGGAAGTCTTTGTGTCCCAGACGCGGTCTCCTCAGAAAGGACCTCCTGTGAAATGATGGCCTTAACGTTGCTGCTTGGGAGAGTCCCAGGCAAAGTGTTCGTGGGGGCGCTCTCCATGCCGGGGTACGTGGTGTTGCTGCAGTCTGACAACGGCACTGCGGACGGATTTGTGAACGAAGGGACCGGGCGGTGGGCAGCTGCGACCGGCTGCGGGGCATGCCGTGGCGACTCCCCAGCCACATTCTGTGCAGCCTGGGGGTTGGCACCCAGCACATCCACAGCCGGGGAGGCGAGCTGCCGCTCCGCCTCCTCTCCAGATCTTCCTTCCTCTGAGCTGCTCCGACCACACACTGCCCCTATGGAGAGTAGAGACATTGAGACGTCAGAAAAATTTATCTGAATGATGGAGATCAGTGATTCCCTCCCACCCCAACTCTGGTGCCTAAGGCCCCACTATCATGCATGGTCTTGGGTGTGTGCTTGCTCAAGGAGACCAGACTCTGATGATTCCATCACATCCTCAAATGCCACAGAGTTTTGCAGAAGGCTGGTAGTGAAATGCTCATATGCAATGCCTTGTAAAAGTATTCATACACCCTTCTCACATCAACAACCACAAGAATAAATTTAGCTTATTGGGATTTAATGATATTGACAACACAGAGAGTAGAATTGTGAAGTGAAGGGAAAAGAATGGCTACAAAATTTTACTGTATACTATTATACAGTAAAATAATTATACAACTCTCTTCATAGTTATATTTTATTAATAACTATGAAGAGAGCAATGTGGAACTGAAGTCAGATTCCTTGTTTGTGTGCACAAATGTGGCGAATGACGTTGCTTCCGATTGTTTTTAACAAAAAAAAAAAAAACATTCAAAGTGTGGTGTGAAATTGTATTCAGCTCCTGTAGTCCACATTTTGAAGAACCATGTTTTGATGTAATTACAGTGGCAAATCTTTGAAGATCATTCTCTAGTAGTAATTTCATTTAAGAGCACATATCTCTATGCAAAATAGTGCAAGCTCAGCCAGACTGGATGGAGTGCATGTTTGAACTCTAGATTTAGGGATATCCGTTTTAACCAATGCAAGTCATTTTTTAAAGATATCATATCAATCCAATATGCAAAAATGTGCCAATTCTCAATTCCATCTTATTGCTTTTTGTGTTTGGCCATGCAACAGTTACAGTGATGCAGCACAGGATTTGGAGGCGTCAACTAAAGCAGAGAGGCGATGTGTGTGGTGTGGAGAGTTTTATAGTGTTGAAAAGAAAGGGAAATTATAAGATATATTGGTAAATATCAGTTATCAGCCGACACAGGAATATTAATATCAGATATTAGCCCAAATTTTCACATCGCATTCTTGATCAGATTCTGATTTCACAGAGCCATCATATTTTATTTCTGGCTTTATGTTTAGGGTTGTTATCTCCTAGACAGTGTTTGGTAGTGTCTCTCCGGTTTTCTTCCACGATACTCCTGCATTTGGCTCCATCTGACTTTGCATCAACTCTGACCAGCTCCACTGATTCTGCCTCTACGACATTTCACTGAGAAATCAGTGCTTTAAGACTGATGCCATGTTAATTTTGGTTTCATCTCACCAGACCAAACTTTTCAACATGTCTGCAGCCATACAAGGCTTGTGGCAGACAGCAAACCAAACTTTTAAGGACCTTTTTGTCCCTAATATGACTTGATTTCTTTTCGCCACTCGCCCAGAGAAGCCAGAGTTTTGTAGAGTGCACAACATATAGTTCCTTTGTCAACAGATTCTCCCACTTGAGTTGTGAATCTCTGCAGCTCCTCCAGAGTTAGACTAAGCCTCCGGTATGCTTTTCTGATTAATACACCCATTGAATGGCTGCTTAGGTCGTGTGGGCGGCTATGTTTGTCATGCCAAGCTCTTTACATTTTCAAATAATGACTAACCTAGTGTTGCACAGTAATAGAATAAAATTAAACCATGTTGTGATATTTTTAATGAATATTTTCATTAAATGTTCATTTTGAAATAAACCCAAGTTTTTTCCTTATTCTTTAGCAAGATGACACTGTCAATCTGAAAGAGTTTCAGCGTCTTGGCCAATGAAATCAACATCAGATGGGGAATCGAGTGTTCATCCAACAGACTGTTACTGCGATGCAGTGTGTGAATACTTGAAATGTAAAGATCTACAAAATACTGAATTCAAGTTACCACGACATCACAGATTCACACATGCTGATGTTGTGATTATGATGCCAATTTATACACTTAGAAGCTCAAGACTGAACAGTATCCTTTGGCTAATGGCTATGCTAATTAATCACCTAGCCCTGGTTTAAACTTCTCCACAACTTTCTCTGACTCGTCTGCCGCGTTCCTTGATCTCCATGATGATGTTTGCTCCCTAATGTTCTCTAACAGACATTACTCACAAGATGACCATATTTAGTACTTAAGTTACTTCAAAAGGCATTACACAATTCATACTTTACACTGTCTTTTTAATATTTACTATCTGTCCGAGTCATTTTAGCCATTTACAAGCCTGAATGTGTTTAAGTAACTAGAAGTCCCACTGTGTGATAACCCTGCAATTTCTACCTGCAGTCCGCACCCCGTTTCTTTCCAAGGCAGGCAGCTTAAGTCTGTGTTGAGCAACACAAACTCACATCCTGTTATTCATCCTGGTATCATCATTATGCAGTTTGAACACAAACAAAACATTCCATCATAAACCTGTAGCCACCCTCAGACAATATTAGATTCTGTGGACGTTTTGAGACGTTTCTGTGAGAAGTGAGATTAAAAACTGATTGATCGGATCGGGTGTGTTTGCAAACGACGTCTTACCTGTCTGTGGTGTGAGACACAGGTCTTCTGTGCTTTCTACTTCCAGGATGCTGAAATTAGGCTCCCTTCCACATGTTCTGAGGAAGTGGGGGAAGAAAAAAAAAAAAAAGATTAAATGATCAGTTGTGTTTCACAATTAAAGACTCTTGTGAAACAATGTTTTGCTCTCGCCACTTTTGCTCTGTGACATGTTTCTAATTAAACGGGAATGGAGGGGAGGGGGAATGATACATTTTTCATACTGGTGCGTATTGGAATTACAACTTCAGGGGCTGTTCTTGACACATTTCCAACTGGGAAAAATTTGACTTCACAGTACAGGGACTGCACACTATTGTCCTCCTTTCTGAGAGCATTAATGACTGCCTGCTGAAAAAAATGTTAAGTCAGCAGTCTTTCCCATGATTTGTGGAAATCTTTTTTTTTAATTGGCCTCACCTAATTTGGTAATTTTCTGAGAATCTGACTTCTAGATTTCTTCAGCTGCAAGCCATAGTTGTTTTAATTAGTATAAATTAACATTTAAAATAAATCACTCTCATAGATCTATAAAGGAGCATCAGTGATGTGCCACACTGACGCAGTAACTCATGGAAAAGGAGCCCAACCAAGTATTCAGTGCACAGAAATGATCACACATTTCAGACGTCAGACATTTGTTTGAAATATCCAGTTTTTGTTGAGCATATGTAATACTGTAATTATTTGAGACACTGAATTATGGCTGTAAACAATTATCAAAAGTAGAAGAAATAAAGCCTTGAAATATTCCTCTCTATCTGTAATGAAGCTATACAAAATACAAGTTTCACTTTCTGACATGAACGTAAAAAAATATATAATTCAGGTAATGACTGAAATAGTATGCAAGATGTACATGAGCACTATATTAATGAACTTGCCTCAGTGACAATGTTAAACAGTAATGGCATGAAGAAATTAATATTGAGAATGCTGAAAAGGAATGCCTCTAAGCTTGAAACGGTCTTCCTCCGTTAGTTGCTACACCTGGAGAGACCTTTCATGGGAAAACTCTCTGCAACATTCTTTATCAAAACTGACAGGACTCAGCTGAGCAGCTGGAGGTAATACGGCTGATTGTCCTCATACTTTTAGGTCCATCCACCCAAGCACATGGGGAATGTTGCTGCAGTCAGTTCACAAACTCTGGGTTTCTCTGTTGGAGTAACTTTTGCATCTCTCCATCTCAGAAAAAGAAAAAAAAAAACATACCAAAAAGTGTTGGTATGTTAAAGCATTAAGCATTCCTTTCATGAGAAGTAAAGAGCAGAGTCCAACTCAAAAAGAAAAAAAAAAAAGACAGTCCCCTCTGCACCAAACTTTGCACTTGACACAATGCAAGTATCTGTATCCTAGCAACTGCCAAACCCAGACTCGTCCACTGAATTGCCAGACAGAGGGGTACGATTTATCACTCCAGAGTCCATTGGTGGCGTCCCTTATGCCACAACTGCATCTGACAGTGTGATGTAGGACTTCAGTGTATCTGCTCTGACATTGAAACCTATGCGATGACGCTCCATGTCCACTGTTCTTGAACCAATATGAAGACCACACAAAGTTTGAAGGTCTGTAGCTACAGACCTGGAGAACACTTGAAACCTCTGCACACCATGTCACATTTTGTGATTTTACGTGGTTTATCGCTTTGTGGAAGAGTTGCCGTCATTCCCAATCACTTCTATTTCCATATGCTACTAAAAGCTGACTAAAGAATATCTTACCGGAATTTAAATGTTTTGAGTGGACTTATTGCACAGCCGGCATTCTATCACTGTACTGTGACTGACTTCCTAAGTGTGACTCGTTATTTTACAAAGGTTTACAGAAACTTTTAGGATGCCCAGGAGCTGAATTTTATACACCTGTAGCCGTTAAAGTGTGTGAAACACAGGGTCATTATAATGGATTGGTGACCTCAACATCTTTGATCATATAGTGTAATTTTTAAAAAATAAAGGACTGTAGCTTTACTCACAGAATAAACATGCGTGCTACTTTTTCTTTTACCAAATATATATATATATATATATATATATATATATATAACTGACAGCTTAAAGATCTGTATAACCTCATTTAGTATTAAAAAATGTATCCTGATTCATTTGATCTTTGTTTGTTAACACAAATGGGAAAAATGGGATTTAGAGGAAAAAGAAAACGTGTTTCATAACTATTCCTGTGACTATTAGTGTCTCACATCTGGTCATCCTTTACAAAACTTTCTGGGAGGGCCTATGCAGCTTTATTAGAGAGAGAAATGATAAAACAAAACAAGTATAAGTGTGTGTAGGGAGGGTGAGTAAGATGTCAAGTCAGTAGGGAAGCAACAGCACTGCTAAGCTGGACAACTCCTTGCTCCTGTTCAGTGTACAGGGCTGTGTTTCGCTGGGTAATGTTGCAGCAGTAATAAAAACCGGAGCAGCAGCTCCAAGTTGAACGTGCTGCAGTCGCCCACAGGAAGCTACTGGGAATCCTGCAGCACGCGCTCTCTCCAACGGGCAAAAAAAGCCGGTGGTCCAGCGCGCGCAGCTGGGCCTCTAGTCATTCAATCTTTGATTTGGGTAACGTTTCCTCGCTGTGGCTAGTTCTAGTCGCCACATGTACTCGGATCCACCCTGATAAGAATGTAACGCGTTTAACCAGCGGGTATGTCTGCAAGCACCGGTTCCGCCGATCATGTGATTCATAAATCGGACTTTTGCTTCCCGTCCGAGAGTGATCGGAGCAGCTTTCACCATAAAAAAATAAAAAATAAAAAAAATAACAGTGAACGCCTAACGTTACCGGTTAGCTAGCTAACGCTAGCCTCTACAATAAACACAGTGGGTTGTGTTGCGCGAAAAAGGGAAAGCAAGCTGCTAACTAGCAAAGCTTGAAGAGTTAGTAGGGTGCGATCATTTAATGCGCAGGCGCCCCTTTCCTCTCGCTGTTTGTTATGTAATGCTCCGGTTCTGAGACAGCCCGTTGAAACCAACACATCTGATAAATTACAACACAAAAAACACCAAAAAAGTCACATTAAAACCCGCTTGTGCACGTAAAACAGAAGGGGGAGGGAGTGGGGGAATCGCAAGTGACGTCACTGCGTGGGGTCAAACCTCTATAGAAAATTATTACTTACTTAATTTTAAATATTGAGAAATATTTCTTTAAACCTAAAAAGAGAAAGGTATAAAACGCCATTATAAAGTTTCATGTAAATTTTGCAATGAACATGTGGGGGGATACAAGGGGGTTTACAACACCTCCCCTCCAAATCATGACTTAAATAGAAATTCCTTTTGTTACACAGCGTTACACTTGCCTTCATTCGTAGTATCACTTTGTATGTAAGCATTCTGTTGTGCAATGCAAACAAATTGTGAGTTCATTTCCTTTAAAACACGCCACTAGGTCAAACGTACCCTGGTAACGTCCTGCCGTTAGTTTCAGCACCCCCTTATGTCCCCCCATTACTTCCTCCTTGCCCCCCTCCCTCTCAAGGCCGCCATCTTAAGTTCCCACCTACCTGAAATTTCCGACCGATTTTCTTTTACTAAATTCTCGCTGAAGGAGTCGTCATCCGCGCAAAATCGTACTCAATCCGTGATGCCGGCAGTCCAAACTGGCTCTCGGTACCCAACGAGGTACACCTAGGACTGTGGGAAGAAGTTAAAATACGGAGCGGGAGAGACTGGGTTTCGGCGCAGAATGTAGCGGTCGCGGGGAGGAGACTTTACGCAGCGAAATGGTGGCGGAACGCTGCTGCTGACAAAGTACACAACACTCCGTAATCTCGCGAGATAGAGTCAAGCGCGCCACTTGAAATTTGGAAACACCAATCTTTACAACTGCGCGAATTATTTTGCCTTTGTAGCAGGATAGGTACGTCACACCTGAAACAATTTTACCCATATGCCTGATGAAGTAATGCGATTTTATTAATTTTAACACGTTTTTTAGACAAGTTTCAAGAATTCAGATTCAAATTTAGAAATTTACAGTGCGTCATATTTCACTCAGACATCTAAAGTTTTGCAAAGAGAAGCCAGTTTAGGCAAATGTTTAAAAAGCGGTACTTTTGTTGGTCGTTTTAGTTTCCGAACAGGTTTATCAATTATGCAGAGAAGTGCCTGGCTGTATTCAACACAAAGGAGGTCCGTGTTAAGTGCGTGAGTTTGGGGCGCTTCAACAATAGTGGCCCCACCCCCAAGGTTGAGGGCTTTTTTTTTTTTTGTGAGACTGTCAGAAAATAAACTTAAATAAGTTGATTTAACATTCAATTCTAGGAATTACTTTTTACATGAAAGTATTAGTGGAAACATGTGGGTAACATGCCCTACATGTAAAAATCAATTAATTCAAATAATATAAAAGTTTACTTTAGCACTTAGAAACTGAGAGTCCAGCAGAAAGCCACAGACACCTTGGCAAAAAGCTCATTGAAGAATAAGGTGGCTTTATCCAGCTCTATATCGAACCATGGAAATTGTATGTAGAATGGAAAGAAATGCAAAAAATAATAATAGTTATATAGTACCTATAAGATTATATAAGACCAACAATGTAAATGAATGAAGTCAGAGTTCCTTAACACCTAAGTAGAGCCACAGGCTTTTCAGAAGGCTGACTTTTTTGTGATAAAGTTTTATTGGGTTATGTAACATACTTTTTCTCAAGAAACTAAATCTGGGATTTTCTTCAAGAAATGCACCTTCTGACCCAGCCCTGGATGTGGCAGTGGGAAGGGGGTTTTGAGGCACTGGCTGTATCCACATCTTGTAAATCTCCAGGAAACCCTCAAATGGACTTCGCTTTACAATCCTTAAGGACTGTGGTTACCCCTGGCCCTTCTACCCTATTTTTTTCTGTTGCATAAAACTTTCTTTTATGCAACATCTTATTTGGTAAGATGCTTTCACTCACTGCTGGAGAGTTTTCCCCTTAATTGTTTGGGACATAACATTATACTTTTTTCCACCTTATGAAAGTTATTGAATTGTCACTTGATGTAAACCATATTAAATAAACTGTCAATCTTAGAAATAAATGTACGACTTCCACTTTCTGAACTGTACAAGTCCAGTAAAAAGTGCTTTTAATACAGAAATGTTATTGTTTATACAATTCTGGAGATGACCGCTGACTTGACAGAGGTCCATTAGAAAAAAGGTGATTGAATCTGTGAGCTATCATAAAGAGGAAGATGACACAAACTGCATCCTGGTGGTCACCTCCGTGCCATGCTGCATTGATGCAACAATTCATGTGAAAGGAGCCCCACCCAACTTTTAAATGAATAAACTGCTCAACATAGAGGCATGCTTTTAGGGAAATTTCTGTATCAAAAATACATTTTTCTTATGCAATATTTCCAATCCCCCGGCAAACAGCTGTAATCATTAAAATTAAAGTTCTATACATATCCAGCTTAAGAATAAAAGACTCACACAACAAAGTAGACAACAATTCATTTAATAATTATTCTTTGTGGTCTCTAGGGGAGGGTTTGAAAGGTATAAAATGGTCATATTAAAATAATCGACCCAGTCTTTTCCAGATGGTGGATATCTCAGGATATCCACCATCTCTAATTGCCTTTTGACACAAGTCCCTATGTGTTTCGTTTTTTTTCTTCTTTTCAGTTTTTCAGCAGATGTCCCACTTATCCATGTATATAATTTACTTTTGTGGATGAACCAACTCGACAGTTCAATGTACAAGGCTCCCGCGGTCCCAGCAGACAGCACAGAACCAGTGACTCACAGGCAAACTTTGCTCTCAGTTTAATAGTCGCAGCTCAGTTTCTTGAAGAGGCCAGAGGTTTGCAATGGATAAGGCTTAATGTTCACAAGCATTTAAAAAGCGTTCCACGAAGCAAGCCTTTTTCCTGCCTGGGGGGGTGCGGAGGGGTGTGGGGGAAGAGTGCTGGTTGGTAACCAAACAAAGACAAATAACATAACAATGAATATATTTATTATTATAGAAGATAATTAATGTTAAGTATAATAATTACAAAGGCAATTTCTCTAGACTACTATAATCTGGACCTGCTCTTACAGATGAGAGGAAACTGGGAGAACAGTTAACAGGAAGCTCTAAAATGCTGCGTTTACTCACACAGCGCAGCACAGTTCATTTTAACAAGAGAAACCCGCCGAACAGGGATGAGCCTCATTATGAGTGGAGATGAGGGTTAGGGTAAAGCAGAAAACTGAGGTAAGATGTTTAATGATCAGAATTCGACGGTCTCACCAGTAATCTGTCTCTTCCTTCTGGATGGATCCAGAAGGAAGGAAAAAGCACCACTTTCCCTCTTTTTTTCTTTTTTCTTTTAAAAAAAAGCGCCCCATCTAAAATACCTGGTTTACGTTGAAGAGAGCATGAAAACATTTTATAAGTTAACCAAGTTAAGGATCTTTAAAGTGTGCAACCCTCTGAAAATCATTCCCAACCCACTTTGTGAAGGCTTGCCTAAGAGCATGAATTATAATTCACCTGATAAATGAGGGGGGGGGGAAAGCTGTCCTCTGCCTCTTATTACAGCTTTCAAAATCTGAGCACTGTTAATAACCAACAGTCCATATATATATATAAAAAATACATCAAGGATGCACAGAAACCATGTACCTTTAAATTGCACTGATAAAACCACTGAGCATATTCCAAGTCTTTCTTATTCATCCAAACCATCAGCTCCAGCCAGATAAGTTTACACTTTTTTTTTTTTTTTTTCCTTTTTTGTTTTTTTTCCTTTGTTGTCTTTTCTGTAAATTTGTGATGACTGGAGCTGGTCTGGTTGTGTAACTAGGAAGGCAGGGCTTTAGTAGTCTGCAAGAGGAAAAAGGGGGGGCAGTTTGAGAGCAGCACAGTGATCCTGACATTTCCCTTCGTCTCCTCCAGTGTTGTCCCAGTACTATCTGGACTCTCCGTCTTTGTGGGTGCTGTACAGCGCCAGCTCGCTCGGCCCTCTGAGTCTCGAAGTGCGCGGCGGCGTGGCCGACCGGCTGGCGATGGACGGAATGAGCGGCGGCGGCGCCCCCACCGACAGAGCCCCCACCAAGTCCTTCGCCAGGATGCCGTTGGACATGTGGTGCGGGTTGATGGGACCGAGACGGGAGTAGAGGCTCGGGTGGTGCTGGGAAGCGGGGCTGGCTCCAGAAGGGAGCGAGTGAGGCAGAAGGCCGGGATGGAGCTGCTCTAGATGAGCGGCGGCTGCCGCGGCGGCGGCCGCGTGCGACGGGCTCGAGAGATGGGAGCCGTGAGGGAGGTGTGAGTGCATTGCAAAGTAGCGAGCGCGCTCAAAGTCTTCCCTCAGGATCTGGGCTCTTTGCTCCTCATCCAGAAGTCCGCCGCCCGGGGGTCCCAGCTGAGGAGGGCGATCGAAGGGTATCAGGCCGAACTCCGGGCGAACGCCGGAGGCGACGGCGGCGGAGGTAGATGTCGGAGGGTGTGGAGGCGCGGCTGCGGCCGCGGCAGCTACCACCGCAGCCCTCTCCGCCTCCACCATGTGCCTTTGATGTTGGAGAAGCCGAACCAGGTGTGGATCGTGTCGTAGGGCCAGATGTGGATCTGACCGAAGTGCCAAAGCCTCCCTCCGATGCGGATGCGGCTGATGGGCCATGATTTCCCTCCAGTGGTCCCAGATGAAGCTGTGCGGACCCTGCGGCTGTCCCGGAGGCGGTCCGTGGGGAAACCGCTCCCCTGCCGAACCGACTAGGAGTCCTGCTGTGCTTCCCATAATTGCTTCGAACGGCCGTGAGCGGTCCATCACTGGTTGGTGAGGAGGGGGATTAGGAGTGGGTGGCGGGAGTGGAACCCCGGGAGTGGGAGTCAGTGACAAAGAGCAGGACGAAGGGGTGCCAGAACTGGGGTGGTGCGGGTGGCTGTTGGGGCGGTCAAAGGTGTGGCTGGGCGCTGGAGGTGGATGGGTGATGGGGATGTGCTCTGGCTCCTCCTTCCTCTCCTCTTTGACTTTAACCGTCGGCAGAGAGAGGGAAGGTTTGGAAACGGGCGTTGTGGTGCGGTCGGACTTCTTGACGTGAGACAAAGACGAAATGGAGGAAGAAGCTGCGGAAGAAGCAGGGAGGCTACCGTCTCTTTGGGAATGATCGTTGTGGAGGTTATGTGCCGCTTGGGCCTGGGAGCGGGGATAAAGGTCCATGGGGGATGGGATGGAGCGGTGGGAGGGAGGCGGCGTGTTGAGCACAGAGGATGAGGAAGATCGAGGCCTGTCCCTGTCTGCGACTAAAGACGAAGAGCCAAGCGGAGGAGCCCTCGAGGACATCATTGGCAGTGGCCTCTTGTCTCCATCTCTCTCTCGCTCGCGGTCTCTGTCTCTGTTCAAGCTCCGTGTCAGGTCCTCGATGGGTCCGCCGCCCCCTCCCAAGGCGCTGCTGTGGCCGTTGATGTGGTTGACCGGGGTGCTACTGCGGGGCTTGAAGGGCGGACCAACTGGAGACATTCTCACGGGTTGTCGGCCGTACAGCAAACTGTCCCTGCAACACAAAGGAGCCCGAAGTTCAAACTATGGAAACCTAATAGGAAACCTGTGTTAAAACACATTCCTCATTACTCATTCGATCTCTGAAATTACATGAATCAGAGCCTTGCAGCAGTATTTAGCAGCCCCCCACCTCTTTTATCACATTAAGACTTCAATGTGTTTTGACACACACTGCAAAAAAGTATGTTGGGTCTAGTTTCTATTCTAAGTAACTTAACACACTTGAAAATAAGACAAAACTAACTTATGTGTAACTTTTCAGCACAATATAGAAATCAACAATTCCTTATCATTGATGAGTAGGAAATAAGCCAGTAGAACAAACGTTTTAACTTAAAATATATGAAAAATGTCTTGCTCCACTGGCAGATTATTTCATTCAAAAGTAGTACTTTTTCATCAATATTAAAATTATTGACTTGAAACAAGATCCTAATTATTGCTGAAAAGTTACCTGTAAGTTTAGTTTTGTCTTATTTCAAGTGTACTAGGATATTTGCACTAGAAACTAGGCCAAAAATACTTGGTAAGATTTTGTGTTTTTGCAGTGCAGTTCTAGTTTTATTTTTGCACCAATTACTAAAATCCACAGGATACAATCATCTTCAAGTCTACTTCTATTTATTCTTACTATAATTTTATTGGGATGCAACATACAACCTAACAAAACAAACTGAAATTTGTAGTTGTAACTTGTAAGACGTGCAAATTTATGAAATCTATTGCTTTAAACATAAAAGTCGGTAATACCTGTCCTTCTCATCCTTGATGTGAGGGATGTCTCTCCTCTCCATGTCCTTCCCTCGATCTCTCTCATCCCTTTTGTCCATTTCTTTAATCCAGGGACCTCCAGAAAACACCGACGGACCACCATGTAGACGGTTCCATGTCTCGATGTGATGGTTGGAGGTGGGCAAGCCCCCGACCGCGCTCGGTGGAGGCTCTTTAGGGCTAAACACGGAGCCGGCTACAGGTGGCAAAGATATTTTATAGTTAGAAAAGCAAGCAGCTGAACCAGTTAAATCATTAAACGTCGCAGAAAATTTGCTGACACAAAGGGAATAAATGAACACACTCGTTTACTGGTGCCATCGTGTGTGACCAAAAATACAATTCCCATCAATTTATTGTTAGCATCTAATACGATACAGATAAAATAATTAGTAACAGGGGGGGAAAAGCACACAGAGATCACAATGTTACCTCTAAACTTGTGTGCAACAATTTCGTAAAACTTGCAAAAAAAAAAAAAAACTTCTACTGCAAGAAAACAAAAACTTGCATATGAAAATAAGTTTGTCCTTGCTAAATAATACTTTTTTTTTTTTTTGCAACTGTGCAACGTTGCAGTTTAGTACTGGGTACTTCTATTACCTCACCCAGTTCAGTCTAGTTGATTAAACACAACTAAACGTTGGGAACGCTTCCCAACACACCACATTTGTCTTCCCGTTTTGCAGTAAACGTGCATACCCCTGTCGGTGCACTGGCGTTTGGACTGCACCCAGAACTGGCAGCTACTGAAATTAATGCATACAACCTTTTGCTTGTATATCAATGACAAACCCCAGCACAGCCATTCACAGCATGTCGCTGTGACAGCTGAGCTGTAGCTGTGCTATGAGACAGGAGAGAAGAACATTAAGAGGGGAAAGAAGCATGGATCACAAATTTCAGGCAGAGTTAAGACAAGGAGTGGGAGAACGCAAAACACAACATACGGCGCATGTCAGCCGCTTTTTTACCGAAAGGGATCAAATTATTCATGATTTTAAACAACGGGAGCCAGGAGTCAACCCATACTTCAAACTGCTGACATTTCTCTACAGAATGAGGAACCAACGGTTAAATGAGGGTTTTGTAGACTTTAGTTTCCTCAGATGACAAAACTGAAGGGATCAAATTAGCCTGATTTCCATCAAACATCTCTTAATCGATTAATTTCTATTGCTCACTGAAGCAGAATGAACTCTGCATGTTCAGACAAATTTAAATATTTGACATTTTTATGAACACTAGTGTCTGACATTCTGTTAACTCCAGCAATAACACAATCCCATAAAAACAAAACCTCCAATAGTAGAAGTCAAATAAAACAATTCTATTTTATAATGTTCTTCATTGTGAGCTCAAACTATTAATCTTTGAAACTGCACTCAAAACTTCTTTAGGCTGTACTTTCATCTCCAGAGCACCCCATCAATCAACATATTCTCTTTTATTAATGCACAACATTGTTGAAAAGAACATTTTGGGTGACATTTTGTATCAAATCCCAGGCATTCGGACTTTTTGAACCAGCAAACAGACTCGGCTCCGTCCACCGCTGCTGATAGACTGAACTTAAGTACCATCAAATCATATGGCCAACAATCTTAGGTGTGGATGCGGTTACTTGGGGAAGAAGGTGCCATCTTCAATATCTCTGAGGTATTTCATATAAAGAGACACGGTTACTGTCAGCAGAGGCATGTTGAAGTCCTTATAGGCTGCTTCTTTCCACCTGGCACAGTTACATTGTTTTAACCTTTTTTGGTTCAAATACCTCAATCTCTTAACTTTTATCTTACTACAAACATGTGTAGCAAGATATTTAGTAGTAAATAATTTGCAGTAAGATCGTTTGTAATTTATCCGGGATGTGTAAAATGTCATCTGCAACTCCTGAAGTAGACGTGAACTGCATCGAAGGTCAGAGCTGTGCAAAAAGCGGCGATGTGAAAATCCGCATCAACATCTCTGATCGTTACAAAATAAATTTATTGGCGTGTTGAGATGGCAGCGGGGAAACAGAGGAGGGAAAGAAATGCTTGTTGTTTGCAACAGATACCTTCACTTCTATGATCACAAAGTTTCCCAACAAAGTTGCACAGGTTTTTTTTTTTTTTTTAATCGTCACTAATTGTAAATAGTCTGTCTTTTAATGCTGAAAGAGATATGCACATTTTGTAGACTTTTTTTTTTTTTAAATCAACCAACTCAGTTGCACATTCCTCTGGACTGGAGTATTTTTTTTTTTTTTATAGCTACCTGGCATTTATGCTGAAAGTTTTCCCACTACAGTATTTACTGTACAGTATTTTTGTTTTTATATTCTGTCTTTTTGTGAGTCTATCTGCTGTTATTGCCGGTCACTTTGCTGCTGTTGCACAGAAACTCCCCCACTGTAGGGCAATAAAGGATATTCCTACTCCAGTCAAACATCGTGCAGCCTTAGCTGGACATCAGAAACCGTTTCCTTCAGTAACTATTGTAATCATGAAGTGAACACATGACAAACTGAATTCATTTTTGTGCTCTATACCCCAATATTAGCTCCTAATGTAAACAATTTGTCGGCTTTGACCTTAAGAAACCAAGGAAAGAAATATTTCGAACACATTCTAGTTCTAGAAATGAAAAACTGTAAATCTGTACAACCCTTTCTACACTTGGATATAATTTTCTTTTAAACCATTCATGACATTTGGAAATAACAGCTTTCCTTTTTTTTCCCTTAAATTTTCTGAATGTTTTCACAAATCATAAAACACCACAATGCTTGTTCATTTCTGGTTTGGCAGTGTTATCGATGGCCTCTCTCTGTGCACCTGGATTACCTGTATTATATGGATTGTTTCTGATTTATATCTCCTTGAATAGAAACTCAAGTCTGGAAACCTCACGCTCTGGATATTTGAAGAACCCTGGAAATATCACATTTAACAGACGCTCTTTTGACTGGATCATGCTGGACGAGTTTCAGTTGAATTTTAGTTGAGTTTTTGTGCGCTCCTGTTTGTGCATGTGAGAGGAAAGGATTATATCTAAGCAGCACAGAGCCTCAAAGTGGACGGTGAAGCTGGGAGGTCCAACGTTAGACATCTACTTAAAGTGCCTCACTATTTAGACAAATTTGCTGAGGCCCATTGTTGTTGTGATTGCTTCTTGCTTAACAGGATAGTTTGGGATTTTGGAAGTGAGGATCAAATGCTCAAGCAGTTTATGTTTTACATTCAATAAATATCTATTTTTCCCCCCACCTTCATTCAGTAAAAATCCAGAGAATAAGAATGACCACTTTGAAGCTTTTGAAAGAGTCTCGGTTCAGAAATCCTGACATTTCAAACGCCTGGTCAGCTCATCTTCTCACAGTACACTCTAAATGTACCTACCTTCAACATTGTTTATGATTAACATCCACAGGAGACAGCAAGTCATAAAACTGAAAGGACTTCTACGGATTTCTAAGTGCATCCAATTCAGATTTTAGTGGTAAAATAAGCAAATTAAAGGTAGAAACTTGAAGATTGTTCAGACATGAAACTGAAACATTTCCAAGTTTCAGATAAGCGCCAATGAGTCATTTTTTTTATTATTAAGAAAAGCCTTGGTTTACTCAAACAGTGCCTTCTCCGTATAAACATCTTCCTGGGCGACTACCATGTGTAGTTCCCACAGAACGTCGTTCTCTAGTTTAGATCGCCCACTTTTGACATGTAGATTGCAGAAAAAAATAAGAAATTTAGAAAATCTTAACCCGTCCTTTCTGGTTCGTGTTTAAAAGTGTGCTGAAACTGCAAAACTGACCCAGTGCTGGGCTGCCAAGTCCTCCAAAGGCACCAGAACCAAGGGCTCCCAGTGGAGCAAACGGAGGGGATCGACCATAAGGATCTAAAGCACAGGACAACCCTCAGAACAGGTGGGCACAAACTTTCTGCTGGACAACGTCAGTATTTCAAGTTGAATTAAAATACCCAAGTGTGCAGCCGGTGGAAGGAAGGAGGAAGGCGGCGCTGATGGGGAGATGAAAGGTGCCGACGAGGGATTGACTGCGCCTGAGGGAGGGGAAGAAGAAAGAAAACAAAACCTGTCAAAGAGAGCGAATCGAACCGCATCAAATGACTTCACACAAAAAGTACATTTACAAGCGGTGTAAAGGTGAAACACATACGCAGGAATTAAACACTATGCAGTTAAAGCAAGGAAATAATGTTGTCATGTAAAGAATACAAAGTCAAAAAGGGCCTTGTAGTTATATGAGAAAGGATTTTTTTGATATTTTGTCAAATCATCCAATTCTAGTTGTAGTTTCAGCCAAAAATGACCACATTAAATAAAGTATGAAGGTGATTATTTAGCTTCTTGTTATTAGAACTCCCTTCCTGGGTTAACATTTACTACTCCATATCTTTATCGGATGCAAAAATCTGTTTAATAATCAGCAAAAACACGTAGGGAGACGGTTGCAATCATCCCTTTTAGGATTACTTCGGCCTGCAGTACCTGCGGCTGGGAAAAGACTCGGAGGTCTAGTCAAATCATGAGTCGGAGGCAAGGCTCCTCCCAGGCCCACAGCGCCTGAAAACCGGGACAGCAGGTCACTTCGGAAGTCCAACTTGTGAGGATCGGCCTGCATCAGCTTTAAAAGAAAAGGAAAAAAGATCAGATTTGAACAGTTCATTTGTCACAAGCCCACAGAAAAACATTTTACCATCTTAGTGCGTAATCAAAATATGCTGATATCGTTCATAGCCTTTTTTTTTTTTTTTACCTTGACTTTTCTCTGATGGCTTAGAATCATCCAGGCCACATGAACATGCATAGCGCACCATTTTCCTGGTTTCTGCAAAGCACAAAAATCAAACGGCTTTGCTCCGTTATCCCATCAATATTGCATGTGCAGTTTTAGAGTTTTAACACCAAGTCAGGCGTTCTTCATGCAGTTCAGAAATAACACAGCGCCTGACTTTACAGCTGGAGATAAGGCTAAAGGCTACTCACTACGGACCAGTTTAGGTTTTGGTATATTCACACACACATATATATACAACTACACACACACACACACACACACACACACACACACACACACAGCAGAATGGAAAAAAATGAAAAAATCGTAAAACACAGTTGGAATGAAAGAAAAAGTTACATATAGTTCACAATTTCTGGGTCTGAAATACTTGGGAGTTGGTGCACAAGGACAGAAAAGACCCGCAGAAGTCAATAGTGGATGTGACAGTAGTGTAAAGTGAAAGAAGTATCAAGACTTAAAGGGCCAGTCCAGGATTTTTAGAACTGAGATTCTGTTTAAAGATCGCATGAAGTCGACATCTTCCGTGTAGCAGATACTTCCTGGTGTTTCCATTTAGAAGAAATCCAGATAAGTTAGTCCCAGACTTCTACAGTTTTAAACAACTCTAATCTCAAACAACAGCTTATGCAAACGCCGTTTTATGAACCTCTAAATTACTACTGCGTTCACTTAGGGCAACAATTGTTTAAAAGGGGGATTTTGGGGTAGGAGGCAGTGCATCACTGATGTCGTTTTCGTCTGATGTTACAGAAACTTCTGGAGTGACCCGAGTTCTCTCCAGATGCTTGGAACAGATTTGCTTCACGCTACTCGTTTCGTAAAACAGCTGAGCGATTTCTGTCGAAGAGACTAAATACCTTCGCCTTTGTTTTCTCAGTTTGTGTGTCGTAATACATTCAAATGTTATACATAAATGTAAAAAAAAAATGTGGCGATGGATATATACTGGAGTAATATTACTAAGGTTATCATAAAACAATAACATTATGCTTTCTGAGCAACTATAAAGCAGTGGTTAACATTCACTTACTGATTTTTACACGACTTATTATTCAAACTCGGTAGCCTGACGATGAACCAAAACGCTTCACATGATCAACTCTCTCACGCAGGAATATTATTTGTGGTGCGCCACCTCCTACCTCAATTTCCTGCGTAAATAATCATCATTTTTGCAGATACCAGCTCGGCGCAAACAAAGCAATGGTGTGAAGCAGACCTGAGCATTTTCTGCACCGCAGGCCACGTAAAGACCCATTACACATCCTGAACTCGTCGACAGAAAACCCGAAGCGCAACATGATTTTTACATTGAAATATGCCGCTTTTATTTTTGGATGAAAATGGCATTTTTGCTCGTGCAAAAAACTAACGTGAACTGTAGGGTCTTTTTAAATAATTCACTTCATGGACAATATATCCTCATCATTAAATCTGTGTACATTAACAACGCTTCAAAGGACTTCCTTATTATGCATTATTTAAAGGCGTTATGCATCCCAGCTCACACAGATGACAGATCCCAAGATGCTTCAGGCCAGAGAGTGTTTGAGGCAATAGCCTCCCAATGCAACGTCCTAATATAGCGCAGCCCTAATGACTCATTTACTGAGGTCAAAGGTTAAGTAGCTCTGGTTGTCCGGAACAGGCTGCTTGAATTAGCAATATCCAACTAATTTTTTTTTCTTTTTTTTTTTTTACACTTGGCAGATTACTTGAAGTTTAAACGTGGGCAGACGTACGCAGATAGGAGGAAAACTAATTGTAATTCAGAATTTATTTTAAATGTATTTACTTTGGTTTAAACCTTTACTCCTCTGTGGAGCTTAATGGGTTTGGAAATCGCTGAAGAATGACAAAATATACGAATGTTAATCTAGAAATATTACACAGATGCTGCTGTTATTAATAAAACTTGTTAAAAAAAATAGTTTTACAAAATGTGAAAATCTTTTTAGCTCGACAGAAATAGGAAAGTACAAATTTATTGAGACAGAGGAAAATTCTCAATCATGCAAATATAAAGCAGGATAATTACAGCAGTATAGTGGGCTGATGATTGGCATTAAATGTTGGTAAAGAAAAAAAGTTTGTAAAAGAGCGTTTGCATAAACAGTCATTTCTTACTAGAGTTGCTTTAAGTCCAAATCCTTGCACCTTTCAACAGAACCTCACTTTTAAAAAAAAAATCTCGACTGCACACCTTCAGAGGAACCAATAGATTCAAAAACCTTTTGTTTGCTTACATTACTGATTTTCAGTGACGTCCCAAATGGATCAGTTAGCTACGAGAGAACAGAAGACCAAAAATCACCTTTAATCAACTGACGTCACTTAGAAAATGACATTTTGCACCAGTTGCTGCTCTGACTCGCGTTACGGCACATCCTGGCCCAATTAGCTATGCATGTCAGTATTTTACATTTCAGTCTGGAGCTGCTGTCGGCTCCTTGTCCTTACCCTGTGATCTTTGGTCTGCAGGTGGTGAGAGACAACCCCGAGTCGTGCCGTTAAATCAGGAGCCGTTCCCTGAGGGACAAGAGGCTGTCAAACACAGCACACACACATGAGCCACACCCCAATGATCCACCAGCCCTGCTAAATGAAGGCAAATCTAGCAATTATGATGCATTTGGCCAGCAGAACTTGAGCAGCATAATCAGAACTCATCAAATTATTATTTTTTTTACTCTAAAATGTTATCAGACAGGCAGGCGGAATTCTGCCTTACCTTTGGCTGAAATGCTCCCTGCAAAGAGCCGAAGGGCCCGGCAGGAGGAATAACAGGCGGAATACTCGAAACCGAGGGCGGAGGGTACTGTGGGAAGAACTGACACACACAGATATCCAAGTCAGGGATCAACAAAGGCCTGAGGAAACTGACCGAAACACTACGCAAGTTTATAAACCGGGCACGACTCGTTCCGAAACTTTAGAGTTATCACGAGTTACGCAATCAGCAGGATTGTTAAAAGACACTTACGGGGTGTCGGTACAGTCCGTCCATTTTGCTTGGAAACTTCTCAAACTGAAAAACAGAAAACAATCGCGTGGCTTGAAAAACCCTCTCAAACTGAGAACAGTCAACATTCCAGGCGCTGGAAATCACAACACAGATGTTCGGAGGAGCAGCAGAGGACGGCTCACCAGCGGCGGCGCCGTGGCCGAGGGGTGCAGGAAGGGTGTGAAGTGTTGGTGGGTGTGCGTGTGCTGGTGCTGGTGGTTGTGCTGATGGAACTGGAAAGCCAGCGGCGGCACGCTCGTCTGGTTCTGGGACGTCCTGCCCGACGAGCTTGACGAGGAATTCGGTGCCGACGGACCGCCGGGGGTGCTGCGGCCCGCCGCCGCAGAGTTGTTCTCGGCCCCCGGCACGCTGCGTCTGCCCTCGCGCTCTGGAGGGAATCGAGATTTATGGCTTGAGTCGACACGTGGAAATAAAACCTAGAACAGTTTGGCTATCTAATTAATAATATGATGGAAACAGAAACAAATAAACACCAGGAATTTCTTTTTTTTTTTTGAAGTGTTACCAGGGTTGGAAATTTGCATCTGCCTCTTTCCTAAGGCAAGTAAATTTAAAAAGTAATGGAAAATGTTAATAAAACAGAACGGCAAGTTTTAATTGTAAGGAAGAGTGTTCAGTTTCTACAACCGACCACTTGGGGGCGGTCATGCCAACAAGCTGCTGCTGCTGCAGACGCCATTGGGAGCTTAAGGGGAACTGAACGGTAGTGTGGAGTCACTTTGCTGGAGAAAAGCAGCTGACAGAAACCGACATTTCTTAAGAGGATCCCAAGATATGGAGATTAAATTAAATTGCAAATTTTTAAAATATTTTTTTGTTAAATAAGAAGCAGACAGGAAGTGAAAATAGGAAGTTGCATCACTTGTGACAAGGCATGAGCTAAGTTGGCATGGGCACAGTTTTAAAGAGATAAAACCACAAAGGTTTACCACCACGCTGTTTCTGCTGTCTATAGTCGTCTGACGTGAGACGACGGCAGACTTTCTGGCTTTTATTCTCCAGAGGAATGGAGAATAAAAGCCAGAGCTAAATCTGCCCCGCTTGCTGCAGAATGACTGCAAGGCGACTACTTGAGACATGACTTACAAAAAATTTAATTCTTCTAAACGCAAAGAAATTATTTTGATTGTAATAGTGTTTTGCCACATTACACTAACAGCAGTGCCACTTATTGATGCTTTTCAGACCGATATCAAATCTCGGAAAAACTATTTTTCCTTAAACCAGGCAATGTTTTATTAACATCAGCTTCTGGCGCTAGTCTTGATGCCCCTTTTCAAAATATGAATACGAAGGCTGGGAAACAATCAATTTTACTGATTTTCTTTAAAAACATTTTTTTTAAATTGGCTGAAACCTGCAATCGCAGAACGAAGCTCCTGGAGATGAAGGAACTTGGCCAAATTGTACTAAATTGGATTTGGACTTTTTTTTTTTTTTTTTTTTTATCTTGGATTAGTTTCTGTTTCAAGAAATTTTTAATGTCCACTGTGAAGACAACAGAAAGACTTCTGCTTTACATCAAGAAAATGCAATACTTGCTGCGCTAATATGATCAGTTCTCACTTCACAGACGTGCTACTTCCCCAACACCGTGGACAAACCCAGACAACCCACAGAGGAAGTGTCTACATTTTGGTTTATTTTGGTAACATTGCAGTCATTTCGCTACCTTGACAAAGAAACAAAAAGAAACTAAGCTAACCAAACAGCAGCCAACTGTGGCAGATCCCTTGAGTTTACCTGAAGCTGTCGAATGAGCAGGAGGAAGCAAAGGCGGCGGCGGAGGCAGGCCGGGCGAAGACGTGAACATGGCCCCGGAGCTGGCTCGGGACGGGGGTCGGAGAGGCCCCGAGGAGCCCGAGCCCCGACTGTAGGGCAGAGACACGCTAGTGGAAGGAGTCGGAGGGCGCATGGAGGCCGAGGAAGTGGCGACAGACGACGCAGACGATGGAGTTTTGACTGGAGCGCCGCTGCTGAGAGAAACAAGAAAATCAGACACTGAAGGGAACCAGGCAGCAGCAGCGATGACGTTCATCCACGAGAAGCCGACCTGTTGTAGATGGACTGAGACCGAGGAGGCAAACCGTACGGCTTGGGCTTGGAAAGGGGTGGACTCCCGTTGTGGCGAGTGCCGTTCCCGTTGACCGGACTGGGCCGAGGGACGGCGACGGAGGCGGTGACGGGGGAAGACATGCAAATGAGACCAGGAGAGGTAGAAGAAGAAAACGGCTCTGGGAAGTGTGGCTCCAGGCTCGTCTCCTGACTTCGTTCCAGGCCGGACACTCGCGGGGTCACCATTAGCCGCGAGATGCCGCCGCAGCGTGCCGACAGAGGCGGGCAGCTTTTACCCGCCGTGGCCAGGTTCGAAGGGGACGGATCCACGGCTGAGAAAAACAGACGATGAACAGGCATGAATGCGAGCGGACGTTTTTCACATCTACAAAGAAATATTCCTGAAATTTGAGAGACCTGACATTTCCTCCTCTGCTGTACTACCAGCCGACAAGGAAATAATTTGAGTTTCACACAACTAACTTGTTATACATCATTCTGGTTCTCTGAAACTTAAAACGTCTAATGATAACAATTACGAGGAACTATCCAAGCCTGCATAAGCCGATAAAGATCATCCTGAAGACTAGAAGGTGAGCTCTCACCAAAAGAACTGCAACAAAGTTTCCACACATTTTCATGTCCAAAATCCATTAAATTTCCAGACTCAGATTCAACAGACTTCTCATCCCAGGTCCGGACCATTTTTAAAGTAAAAGGACAACAATTCAATGTAAATTCATAGAGAAAGAAAGATATAGAAGGGAACATAAGTACAGAAGGGAAGACAAAAAAGGAAAGAAGACAGAAAGAAAAAAATAAAGAGGATGAGTGATTGAACAAGAAATTGCAAAAGAGACGAAGACCAAGTGACAGGAAAAAAAGAAAGACCGATGAAAGAAAAGCGCTGGACACCAGGCTAGTAAAAGAATGGAAGGGAAAGAAGGATGAAACAGAAGAGCATGGATGGTGGGGAGAAAGAAAGTACAAAGAGAGGGAAAGGAAAAATTAAGAACCGGGTAAGAGGAATGAACTACAAATACATAATTAAGGAAAGGAAGTAGAACGGAAAAAAGAAACTAGGAGAAGGGAAGAATGAAGGAAAGGAGGAAAAAAAGGGAAGGAGGATGAGGAAAAAAAGAAAGGACAGAAGGATAGAAGGAAAGATGCATGGATGGACAGATAAAAAGTCTACAACTGCTCTTTCCACAAACGTTTCCAGCCTGGAAAACATTTAAATTCTAGACCTTTCCAGACCCTGAGGAACTCCGCTGCATGCTGTTAAACCCAGAGCGCCACGACGATACAGAGAGGAAAAGATCCAGGACGGCAAAACACACTCTGCGCCGTCTGGGAACAATCTGAAGCAAGCTTTGTTGCCTCGCAGAAAATGGCCAGAACGGCACGTTTTTCATAGACACGAGAGCAGAGAGTAAAGCTGACTTCACCTTTATCATAAAGAGGAAGCTGTATCTGACAAACTCATGGTGAATAAAAAAAAAAAAAAAGAAAAACTTCAAGGAAGACACCACAGCAACTTTTCTCAGTTCAACACTATTTATATTTACCAGTTATTCTGGTGTAAGACAAAGCAGTGACACTGCCGATTCTTCTGAGATGCTACCATGAGAAGGAAGGAACCGTTTCAGATTTTACACAACCGTAGCTAAAATGAAGCATGTCCTGAGCCGGGCACACGCCGACCAAGTCCAATTCAGAAAACGGCGCAAAAACTAAAACTAGCTGAGATGCAACAAACGTCTGCTCTTTCCTTGTGCTCTCTTCGTTAAAGTGAAAATTGAAGAGTTTTCAAACCTTTTCTGGTGCTGACTGTGAACACTGGATCCATTTCATTGTCGGAGGCCTGCACAAGCAAAAAGTAAGAGATAAATAAATAAGGAAGGGACACAAATCATCAATCTATTTTCAGGCAAATTATTCCACCAATCAGGAAAAAAAAACAGCAATAACCTCCTATGACTAACATTACTAATCACCTAATCTGAAGAAAAACAAAGATATTTCGTCAGACATTAGGTCACACACACACCTTATCTCCAGTGTCACTCTCTGTGTCGCACTGAAAGAAGGGCGAGAAAAAGAAAAAATAAGCATCTATGTCGACATTTACGTGAAAAAAGATATTAATAACTGACTGCAATATCAGGAAACACTTACAATGTAGCCCGTCTCCAAATGAGAACCCTAAAAGACAAACGATACGAGAGGGTTGTGGCAAGTTACACAAGTTGTAGAAAATTTCACAGTGGATTTAACTTTGGCAACACGCTGAATAGTTTTCGGGACTCCATGAAACACCGGTATCAAAAGGTGTTGCTCAACAGCGTGACAGTGAACCAGTTTTACTGGCTCACTTTGAATAGCAGGATATACAGGTCATTAGCGCCGCAAAACTATAAACACGGTTGTTTGATCAGGAATTATCTGCACGTTGAGCAGACTAAGTGCCTGCGCAGCCAACTGGAGCGCTAAAGCCATCCTGGCGTCGTGAGCTGTTGCCTTTACCTCCATCTTTCGTCTCTTGCTTCTCCTCTTCAAGTAGCTGCTGGAGTAGCTGTGCGGGGCCCCTTCCTCGGGCTCCGAGAGCGGCCCTCTGCCGTTCTCCTCCGGGCCCCTCTTCCTCTTGTTCTGCCTTCCCAGCATGTCGGTGCGCTGATTGGGCTTCAAGGAACAGTCCATCTGATAAGGGAGGAGAACCGAGAGTCTTAATGTCTGCAAACAATGACGATAACACGAGCTGCAGAACACAACTGAACTGAAATGTTGCAATAGTGGACGACTGCTTGGATGCAATATCTGATTGGCCAGTCGATTTCCAAGACTCAAAATCCTCCTATTTGGGTGCTACGTTCACTGACCACACTTGACTTAGAGCTTGGTGAGTGATGCTGCAGCTCAGGGGCAGCAGTATTGTGGTAACGTGCAAGAAAAAGTGGAGAGAAGACGTTATGGTTTAGTTCCAATAACACAATCACCGCAATCTGATATTTTCCCCAAGATTGTGTAGACTCAGACGTAACCAATAACATCATACAGCAATGTTTAAACGAGCAACGGTTTCAAAAACCAGCAAAATTTCATGTAGCACTGTTGGGCTGACACAATAAATCGGATTAATCTTGACGAATTGATTACTGAAATCACCGTTGATTAATTTAATCGATTAATTGCCAAAAAAAAAAGTTTCTGAAAGAACACACTCAGAGCAGATATAAACCCAAAACGATACAAAATATATAAATATTTAAGATAACACTTTGTCTGTGAATGTGTTTAACTCAAAGCTTCTCTTATTTTTCTTAATTAAAAACTTTAATTTAATTTGTCTATATGCATCTTATAACACATTTAATATAAGGCTTAAACTGTTGATTCAAAAAAATCTGCAAAATGTGGCAATTTTTTTTTTTAATCTGATTAATCGATTAATCATCGGAATAATCAACCACTAAAATAACTGTTAACTGCAGCCCTGCTATGCTGCTCAAAGTCCTTTCAATGACTTTGAGCATTGAAAGGCACCTTACTCTGGCACCAGAGTGACTCCAGTTTTCTGACTACATCAAGCTCTGGGCACCGCAGCTACCGAGCTGCATCTCTGTTAAGCTGCCAACCTGAAACGGTAAAATGATTTAATTAAAAAATAAATTTTTAAAAAATCAGCCCGCTGTCATCCCAAGTATTGGGCCAGTGTCCCGATCGCAGCATTTTTTTTTTTTAAATAATCATTATCAGGAGTTACATTTCAACAGGAACTCCTAATGCCAGATGCAGGTACATTGTGGTTTATCAGCCGCACCCCAATGACGGGTGTAGCTGTCATGCAAACACAATTACTTCCGCTTCTTAAACTACACCACAGAGGTATCCAAGTGTCTGACTTCCTGCTGAAGTGTTAAATAAGAGGTTGGTATAAAAAAACAGATTTTTTTTCTTTTTTTGTTAAGCAAACCCTCTTTTTTTTTCCCTCCTCTCTTAAACAACACTGGAAACAATGGGCTGATTAGTCAGAACTTCAACCGTTCTAAGAAAATGTAAGCCGCTGCTGAAGAAAGGGTATGAGTAAGGCGTTTTATTTTAGTGTCGGAAGCTTAAAATATTAAAAACAAGTTGAGTTACACAAGGCGGTTTCCCAAACCACAGTGGGGAACTTAATCTGTGGCATCTGTTTCTTTTCGGTGAGATGCGTAAGCGCCCTACGTGCTAATCAAGAGTGAAATAATTTAAATAGATTGGGTCTAAAATGTGGACATAACTGGACTAAATTTCAGTAATTGGATCGTATCATTTCAAGGCAGATTTGAACAAATCCTGCGAAGACAGGTAAGCCTTGGTGTGCATCGGACTGGAAAGGTAACCAATCAGCGGTCGTGAAATTCGCTGGTTGATTTGACTGGAAAATAAAGCTGTCCAGGAGAACACAGTCACTTTGCGTGTCTCTACATCAGGACTTGTACATCATTTGCCTTCTGTGTGTGTGTGTGAGTGTGTGTGTGTGTGTGTGTGTGTGAGATGACAGAGGTCTCACTCTGTCCTTCTAAGTACAACTGACCTAAATTATTAACCAAAAATGTTGGTTCAAGAAACCTAATTCAGCTACTTGGACAATAAAACGTAAACTAAGAGGAAATGCACATTTTAACTCCACTTCTGCCTCCTTAACAAAAGAGCCATTAGACAACTCATCAATGCCTGCAGGAATTAGGCCATAAATAATTGAGGAATCTCCAAAACCCATCAGAAGGGGTGGGGTGCCGGGCTCTCCTGGGATATGTTTATTTACGCCAAGGAACAGATCGTCTAAAAACTAATCAATTCAACCTGACGTCTTTCACGCGGTGTGTTGGTATCAGTGAATTATCGGCCGCAACTGGTGCGCCAATCTACTGATTTATCGATTCTTTCAAGTAGTAGTAATAGTTTAGGTTTAACACCATGTCAGAAACAATGGATTTCTCACAGCAACGAGGAGTAATTACCAATAAATTCAAAACAGGTCACAATTTTTAAGTAACATCAGGTGTTAAAAAACTAAACTTTGTCACTTTAGTTCTCTCAAAGCTATTAATATTGCCCTTTTTAAATGCCAGGCTCCATCAAAAATGGTTAATGCCAGATTAATTTCAGGCAATATTTTACTGGAAAAATGAAGGAACTGAATTTATTTTGTTTCGACAGGATGAAAACAACACTGAAATAATTATTGTTAAATATTGCTATGGCAATATAAGTTTTAATTAACCCATATTTTCTTCACTACTCGTTTGCGGCTATTCCATCGTCGCAAGGTCCCCGCTGCTTTCCCGAAGCGTTCGAGTTTGGTCACCAAGATCTAATCAGTTGTGGGCATAAATAATAGTAAAAGTGGCTCTTGTTTCAATTAATTTATTATTGATATGTAGTTTCAATGCTGGTAATTTGAGAGGTTCTCCAACCAAATACTGCACCCAAGCAGTTCTTTGCAATTGCAGTTTTGCAGAAAGATACTGCAAGAGCAATTGCGATTCTGTGGAGATTTGGGGGAATATATTACAGAGTAATCAACATGACCTTTTGGCTAATTTAAATAATAATAACAACACATTATCGGATAAACTAAACATTTCTGTGACTTTGAATCACAGCGTTTTAAATGGGTTTATGTAAACTCAAGGAATAAATTAGCCCAGATTTCAGCTTCACGTGAATTTCTTGTCCCTTAAATGTCGTCCAAACTATTCTTTCTGGTGAAATGTGTCTTCTTTTTTTTTTTTTTTGACAGATAACCGTTCTAAAGAAAACTGAACCAAAATATAACAATAAAAGAAAGAGTAGGCCGCACTAATCCGTCACTGAGGTCCGCTCCTGACTGATGAATGACAGCTGGTGTCAAATTAAGATATTTACCTCCAGTGCCTCCAAGCTGATGAAGCTCGCAATAGCGAAGCCGTCAATGATGTCTTCCTCGCAGGACACAGACTCCCTCTTCCTCCGACGCGGAGGCCTGTGTCTCCCAAATACGGGCCGACGTTCTCTCCCTCCGGGACCCAGGACATTATTCGTCCCGCGTCCCTCTCGGTCGGAGCCCGAGGACAGGGATGTGGCCCGCTCCTCGGCCAGGTTCACTCTCCTCCGCCGCCTCAGCTCCCTGTCGCGCTGCGAACGGGACCGTCGGCTCTTTCTCATTCCAGCGCTTCGGCTCGGACCCTCCATAGTCGGAGGCCGCCTTCCTTTGTAGCTCCAATGGGACCAAAGGCACTTTATTTCAGTCCCGGTCCGGCAGAAGGCACCGAACCGTAAATTTAAAAGAAGGAAAAGGAAAAACAACCACACCACACACAGGCCCTAAGAGGGAGCCCCTGTTAAAATGGCGTTAATGGAACCAGTGGCTATTATTTACCGTCCCCTGACAGCAGTCTGCTGGCATCAGCGCCTTTCTTTTTGCGAATTTTTAGTGTCATTTCACTGAATTTGAACACAGACTTAGATCCACACGGGAATATCAAACATCCAGAACGTCACGCAGATGTCAGGACATAGCTGACTGTGTTTCCTCTGAGGCTAATATGAGCTAACAAGACGCATGTAAACAAAAAAAGACAAGTCTAGATAAGGGCCAGACAGGCCAAAGCAGACTGCTTATATATTACCCATTAAAAAGTACGACATCATCAGAAATCCTTTTCACAATCAATCCGATTTTCTCTGGAATTTTTTTTCTGTACACGCCGACAAATTTATTAGCAATAATGACATACGACTAGCTGGCTAGCAAGGCCAATAACCTACTATTCCCAATAATATTTAACATTAATGTCAAAGTTTAACATTGACAGACAAAGTTAATGAATATGAATGTAACTACTTAAACAAGCTAATTAACTATAAATAGCAAAGCCTAACAGAACTCGTTAATCAGTCTTTAGCTGTTTCGGATAGCACAGCTAAAGCGATACAATATTATATATACTCGGAACCTAAGAATATACCTATATTATTATAATGTCTCCAAAGACTGACAGGTCGAGCTGTAGAGTTGGACTTAGATCCATCCGCCAAAAAGAGCAAATATTCCTCCTGTTGACGATTTAATGGCCGATGGTGATGGTTGAATTCATCAAAAGAAAGACGTAACGTCGCTACCACAGCAGCTAGCTGTTAGCCTTCCGCAAGAACCTCTCAGATTTTAAGGAAGGCTAATATAACGTACGTAAATTTTAAACTGCGAAACAAGCGTAGAGCTTTAATGTTTCGCCTTATCAAACACAACTCCCCCGTCGTTCTCCGTTCGTAACAACAAAAACCTCTGAGGCCCAAATTTTAAAGCCTCGATTTCGATTTACAGGGTGTCGGTACTTGAGCCCCCATCGGGCTGGTCTTCTCCTGCATGAAGTCCTCCTTATAATCCAATGTTTGGAAGAAGTTGAACTTCCGCTCAGCGATGTCTCAATCGCGCTGAGCTCGGACTCCACACATATTGCGAGAGGAATACAGAATGGCTCCGCTGTTCTTTCGCAAGTTTCCACGGAACTGGGAATTAATGGTGAAAATGAGGCAGACACAACCCTTGTCAGCCGTGCTGTGCATTGTGTGCGCAGCTCTTCTTCCTCAGTCATCTGGCTGGCTGATTAGAGCTGGACTGAGCTATGTCGCCCCCAAGCGGACACTGCGCTTAAATTCAGGACAGTCAGGAGGTTTTCCAGTAAAAACAGTAATTTCACCAAAGTAAAATCGTAAATACAATCAGCTTACAGCATCTCAGCAAACGACAATAAATGTCAAGTTTTTTTTTTCTCTGTATTTTGTGATTTAGATTTTCTTACACCTAATGAAAACATAAAATTATTTTGCACAGAGAATGACATGGGGCCAACAAAAGAGGTTGTAATACAGGAACCTGAGCCAGCTGAAAATTATGTTCATGTATTATACAAAATAAAATCTCAGTGCTTGTTAGGCTCTTTTGTATGAGCTATTGCATAAAAGTGCATGTTATAGAGTCCATTAGGCTGTGGCTCTACTGATTTGTTAAGAAAGCCCAGGTTGCTGTAAAACCAGCAGTCTTTGTTTGCCTTGGTGTTTCCAATCTCCATCTTAGCAACGTGCTTGATGCCATAGATGAACAGTTTCATTATTAGTGACTGAAAATGGTCAAGGTTTTGCTGGCTTCTGCTCTTCCTCTTCCTTTTTGAGAAGTGAACACAGGTGTTCAATGTAATCTAGGAAATTATGTTCTGATGTCTCATGGAAGCTTTCATCTTTTCTTCCAAAGACAAGTACTTCTTCTAATGTCTCAAATAATCAGGAGGCTTCACCTGAGAAAATAACTTTATACCAGTCTTCTGGAGTCTGTCCTTGTATTTACTGCAACTGTCAGTCTGTGCTTTTTTTTCTTTTCTGAAGCAGACATTGTTTTTTTCTGCCCTTTGTCACTGCCCTATTATTTAACTTACTATGCTATATTCATACTCATCATTGTTCAATCAGCTCTACATTGGCAGCAACTTGTTTTTATAGCTCACTCTTCAGCAGGTGAAGGTCCTGGAATTTGCTGAATCCAATTTAAGTTATGAAAGTCATATTGAGCTCTCTGCAATTCTTGTCATTATGGAAAAGTGGCCAGAGGAAAACTACTGTTGAAGAAAGCGACATAAGAAGTTCAATTTTCTGTAAATTTGGTGAATTTTCTGAGGACACTCTTGTCAGATCGGGCCAAAGCTGAACATAACTGCAGTGTTTGGATGACAACTAACACTGTGCATCACCCTGAACACAACATACACTACGAGGAAGGAAACTGGCTGAAGTTGAAGGTGGATCGACCTAAATGGAGGGCAATCCTAGGAGAAAATCAATTAAAGGATCCAGACTTGAGGCTGGGTTCAAGAGGTTTAGCTTCCACGAGATCAACGACCCTGAACATACAGCCAGGGCTACCTCGGAATAGCTTAGATAAAAATATATTTATGTGTTGTTGGGAATTGCCCAGTCAGAGTCCTGACCTAAATCCAGCTGACAGTCTGAGGCAAGATTTGAAAAAGGATGGTCACGGAGACGCTCCATGGACCAGATGATGATTGTTTGCAGGCAGCTTCTAGCCCTTATTTTACATTTTATTCATGCTTTAGTTAACAAACCAATCAACAAAGTAAAGATATTAAGTGCTAATAAAAGCAATGTAAATGCAGGCCAATGAAGATTAAAAAAATAAAAGAAGTGAAAACACTTTGGGTTACATAAAATTGAAGATGTCATTTAAACATAAATATAAATGTGTAAAGACAAGTGCAGCAGCCTATGCAGTTACATTTTTTCCTTATTTATTCATGAATAAGCTCATATCTGAGCCCTTCACATGTTCCCATCAGTTTTAAATTAAATTCAACTGAGGGGGGGGTTATGTTGCAGAGCTTGCAGGTACATCACCGTAGCTTTCAGAGGTACTGGATGAATCAGAGACGTGACTCATGTTTTTCCTGCAATAAAAAACATTCAATCTCTCCAGTGAAGTTCTCTGAGAACAATAATCATCCACTGGAACAAAGACGTCACTGACTTAATCAGTTACCAAATTACTGCACGAAAACCATTGATTTGGACGTCAAGGTTTTAAGCACCATTTAAAAGAACATTTCGGTAAGTAATTTTCTTAAACTCACTATATGTAATAGGTAACATGCTGAGACGCCAGCAAATCACACACGTTTTCACCGAATAATGGGCCTTAAGAGAGAAGTAAAACAAATACCAACCTTCTAAAGTCACAAAATTAGTAATTAGTTAATAGAGTTCATCTGTGTTCAATCTAGCTTCAGTTTTAAGTCCAGCTGTTCTGTGAAGGGTTGTTGGAGGGCCTCAGGGAAGAAACAGCATGGAGGAGGAACACGGCAGACGGGCATTGAACGTCACACAGAGCGCTGCTCAAACATCGGCTGAAAACGGAAAGAGCATGGCACGACTGCATACTGAGGTGTGACCGTTCCCCTGGACCGGCAGACTAAGACCATAAGAGTGGTAATTAGAGAAGGAGCAAAGAGTTCCACGGTCTTTCTGGATGAGCTGCACAGTTTAGGTGGGAGAATCTGTTTGCAGCATAGCTCATAGTCTCCACAATTTTCACTGTTGTACCATCGTTGAACGGAAACGGTGAAAAGAGAATCTGTAATTTCCCCTGCATAAAATGAAATGTGGAGAAAAAAAAATTACTAGATCAAAACAAAGAATTCATTTTTATTAGACATAAAATGTTATGGGTGGTGGAAAACTAAAAATGCATATTATCCCCAAAACAAAAAAAAATCCTACTGTGAAAAATGCTGGTGTCAGCATTATGCTGCGGGAATAGGGAGTCTCTGACAAGCTGATGGAAAGATGGATGGAGCTAAATGCAGTCAAAACATTAGAAATTTTTATTTACAAAAAGGTTTGAAAACCATGTGTAATTTAACCTGTACTACATGCTCTCTGTGTGAAACTGTCGAAAAAGGTTGTGAATACCTTTGCTAAGTCCTCCACACATTTATTCTTGATAAATATTAATACAAATCCTTCAAATGTAAGAAGAGAATTATGATGGAACTAATTAAGCAGTCAGTTTTGCGGATTCGATACAAGTAGGTGAGAAAGGATCATCAACGGTATACAGCTGACAGTAATAAACTGATTTCCATTTGAATCTTTTCTAATTTCTATGTATAGTATATGTCACTGGATACAGTTTATTAGTGTGTTTGCGTGAATTATATTAAGATATACTGATGCTTTTAGTCTTTGGAAAAGGTTTATTGATAATAATACCAGTGAATCACCAGCTTCGTAATTTCAGGCTTCACCCAGATATTGTTTACCAGCGCGTTAAGATCTACTTTCCTTCTGCGACAAACATCTGGACTTTGTGAGCAGAGAGTGCAGCATGATGCCTGTGGCCACAGAGACGTTCAGAGACTCGATGCCAGGTGCCAAGTCTCTTCCAGCTGGGATGGTGAGCAGGGTTTGGCACACGGAGAGGAGCTTCCCAGAGAGCCCTTCCCCCTCGCTTCCCACCAGCAGCATCGTCGGCCTGGTCACCTGAAAGTCGGAACAAGGGGTAACAGGAATCCGGGACGCCTCCGGATCTGCTCCCACTGTCCCAACCACCTGCCAACCCTGTTTCACCTTCGTCCTCAACATGTCCTCCAGGCTGTCGCATCCGTACACCCTCATGGCCTCCATGACGCCCGAGCTGGCCTTGCTGACCACCGGAGACAGGGGGCAGCTGTGGCGAAGGCTGCTGATCACTCTGTCCACGCCGAGGAAATAAGCAGAGCGCAGGATGGCACCCAGGTTCATCGGGTCCTGGATTCTTTCCAGGACCAGCCACAGAGGGACGCCATGCCCGCTTGTGTCGGATTCAGAGTCAAAGGTGAGAAAGTTCAGGGGACTGGCTCGCAGACATACTCCCTGATGTACTCCTCCAGAGGTCATCTTGTCCAGATCCTTCTTGCTCACCCGACTGACTTGTACCCCTCGCCGATGTGCTTCCTCACATACCGATAAGACAGAGGCCCTCAGAGAGGTGTCACCGTCTTTAACCAACAGCTGGTAGACCTTCCTTCTCCCCTGGGTGAGAGCCAGGAGACAGGGAGCAATGCCAAAGACAATTTCAGCCGTACCTTCTTGCTTTGGTCTCGGCTGCCTCTCTTTGTCTGCAGGGAAGTCTTCCAGACTCAGTTTCCTGAGCTCAGATGATACCTTGAAAACTCCCCCCCTCCCATGATTCTGTGATGGTGGGATATCATTCTTTGAGGATTTATCCTTGAATGACCTCTTATGGTCTGTTATCCTTTCAGCTACAGCAGGGTGATGTGAAGCAGTGGAGGGATTTGACCCTCTGTGGCGCCTTCTGACCGCAGGGTCCCGGTTTCTGTCCTTTGGGCTCAGGTGGGAAGTCTCTGCTGGAGGCCCCAAAGAGGACACTGGTCTGGACAGTTTTCTGCACCAGTCAAGAACAAACTTGTGCTGGTGGGTATAACTGCTGAGCCACATGTTTTAAAATGGCTGCAAAAAGGTCGAGATGCAATTAAAGTCCGTCCAAATGAAACTTGCCAAAAACGTCTGGAATCCTCAGATCACTCCACGTGGTCACACATTTTGCAAAGAGCCGTTGAATCTCAGATGGGATGATTTTCACCTACGGAAGAAATATATGCAGCTTGTACGTGAACTACGCACATGTGCGATTGACGCTATGTCAAGTGAACAATATTAGCACCGGATATCAAAACGTTTTAGCTAATAAAATAAAAGCGAGATGAACAGCGTTGTTGGCACAATATTTAAAAAGACAAAACAAAACATTTCTTCACATCTGAAATCACCAGAAGTTATTCATTCAAAAAAATAAAAAAATAAAATGTAATATTAACGTCGCAGGAGGAGTATGTAGCCTACTCTTTTACTCAGGAATTCTTGTAAGATTTTTTTTAATATAAAGCAAAATTGCACACAAACTCATTCCAACTACCCAAGGTGAAACGTAAAGCAATAATAAAACACAACTAGTGAATAAATTATAAAAAAATAAATAAATGAGGGTCAGTAGTTTTTAAGATAAAAAAAGCTATACATTGGATGCAACGTAGAAAAACAGCTCTTTTTAACACGGACCAAAGGACAAATAATTAATAAATTATTAAATAATGAATTAATCAATTAATTATATTGTCTTTATTCCTTTGGGATGTCCATTTTATTTTTTATTTTTTTGATCTATATTTTTTGTTCTTTGTTTGTTTTAATTTTTTAATCAATTATTAGGTGATAATATATTATGAGCTTGTGGTTATATGGTATGTGTGATCCGAGGGTATCAGCTCAAACAACCATCCACGACAACGGGTGTTTGAGCTGGTGACCTCAGGTCACGTCCCGAGATCACGCACCAACAGATGTAGTGACAAATTTTAAAATCGTTTTATAACTGTAATTAAAACCTCACCTCTATAAACTGGACCATGTGAAAAACACAAGTGCAATTTTATTTATTTGTTTACTTCTAATTTACAGTTACACTATGTATGAACAGCATTTTATTCTGTACATTTTTATTGTTTTGTTTTTCTTTTGTAGTTGCTGTGTTATAACTTTTTGCACATTACATTATGACACATTTTTAAGTGTGTAAAGATTTTTATCTTTCAACTTTCTGTATCCTTATTGCTTGACTTCAAATCATTGTGCTTCTTGTGATGTCATTGGCTCTTAAGAATACCTGCAGAATTAGCTTTGCTTTTTTTATTGTTATATTTGTTTATTAAATTATACTGTGAAATTATATTGTGGACATTCAAACTTTATTACCCAGCTGTGTTTTTTTTTTTTTCATTGTACATTTGTTATTTAAAACTAGAACGCACAAAGCCATATCTGTATCTGTTACTGTAATTTTTAGCGGTGGATTTTTCTTTTGGGTGTGTATTTAAATTCACACTTGTATTTTAAAAGTTATTTCTATCAACTTCCGGCAATTTGATTAGCTTGACTCATATGACGAAACGGCAAAACTGACGTCTTCTTCGTCGTTCCGTGGCTACGTCACTTCCCGGAAGGGCAACTGTAGCAACACGGAAGCATTGGAAGGAAAACAAATAAGCGTTTAATTTTGAGTCAATTTGAAGTCAGAGAAAAGCTGCTGGGCGCCGTTTTTCTTCTGTGTTTCCCTGTCTTTGAGGAAAACTGTGGTCTATGGTAAGTGTGACTTTCTCTCGGCTCCGGTGGGTTCGGTGTGTCAGGTTAGACAGGAACAGAACCGAGTCAAACGGGGCTCGAACCTGACTTTAGGCCTTTTTGGTCACATTACTAACAGCTGAGAGATTTACAACCCAGGATTTAATCTTACTAATATAGTAAAATATAAAAGAACAACATGTCGGAAATCATTTAAAGACGCTTAAAACGAGATGCGTTTATGGTGAACAGCTCATGTTCATATGGGAATCCCCTCTTTTTTTATGTAACTACTTGTACAGATACCGAACTGACCTAATAGTTAGATGATACATCAGAAATGACGTCAGGTTTCGTTAAATATGTCAGTATATTTTTCTGGCAAAAGGATGGAAAGTGTCACATTTTTGTTTTTCAGTCAGATCTCTCTAAAAGTATTTTATTTCACCTACATCTGAAAGTTTAATCGCAGTTTAAAAACTAATTTCGATTATTAACATGTTATCTTGTCATTTTGGAGACCAGAACAATGTAAGACTGTTGAAAGTGTCTTTTCTTTACAGTAAGTACACAAATTCATAAATTTTGCTCACCTCAGAAGAAAAAATGCTTTAATTTGCTACTCATAGTAGTTTTTACTTACTTTCTTCATAGTTACTGAACATTTCTATCTTACTGTTGATTTGGTTTAAAGCACATTTAGCGAGATGTCAAAGAAGCTGCTTGAGTGAATTTTCACTGGCTGTCTCTAGAGCATAGAGTGAAGATGCACTGCCCCTCCCTCACCTGTTGCTGCACATTCAACCAGTGGGCTGAAAACTGTCCTACAATAAAGACAGTTTATATATATATATATAAAGTGCAAAACTATAATTGGCCAGCTACCAGCAGCTTCTCTGTGTGTGTAAGGTTAAATTTCCTTTGACACTTTGCTGGATAACATAATACAGTTATTTTGTTGGGACTCAGTCATAGCTAATCTGTAGGTTCACAGCACATCAACATACAATGAATCTTTCTTTTGTCAGGACATCTTGTTCTCTGCTCTGTAGTGCAGACTTGTGGCTGAACAACAAATAAAACCTGGCCCACAGAGACTTTTATCTAGTTGTAATGATGTCATCGGTCAAGTGATGAGTGACTCAGCACATTCCAGACTACTTTTAAGTTTCACTTAATTTTCCACCCGATTGTGTAAAAAGAAATGAGACCTTATTGCGGCTGTAGTCCCATAATATATCAGATAAGTTGGTAAGTAAGTATTTATACATGTGGTGATTTAGATTCAGTTTGAAATGCATACCATAAATGGATGCATTTACCTGTAATTAATTTAAGCCTTCAGTAATTTTCTAAAATGCTTGAATTCCTTATTTGTTCAAATATACATACACAATTGTCTGAACAATTTAATTACATTATTTCATGATTCTGTTTTGAATTTTATCAGTGTCATTGGGTTGGGTTCCTGAGACATTTTATAATTTCTATGTAGTAATAATTTACACACTTAAATGAATATTAATTATCTAATTCATTAATTATTTTTATTTATTGTAGTTTTTGAAATGACCACCTACATGAACAATTATTTGACAAGTTATTGATCTGTTGGAATAGCTTTTTGCTTTACAGACTCAAACATTTGTTTATGTTAGTTAATGTTTAGTTTTTTTTCCCATTTTGCATTTTTTTGAAGGATTTCTATTCTATATTTTGCCTCATTTTTATGTTGGACCTTGATATTGCAACAAAAACATTAAAGTGAGTATAAAGTCACAAACACTGTAGGAATTGCTTATCATTTTATAACATTATCCTCTCCAAATGCCTCATTCACCTCTTAAGGTATCATTACAATAGTAACTGCATTAATGAAAACAACCTCATGGCTCCGTTTCACTCATCTTTCTTATTTTTCTTTTTTTTTTAAATTTAATTTTTGTTTTTTGTTTTGTTTTTAGAATATTTTTGACTTTGCTTTCCTTACACAGATGGAGTTCCTGTTTGGAAAGAGGAAGACCCCGGAGGAGATGCTGAGGCAGAACCAGAGGGCGCTCAACCGGGCCATGAGAGACCTGGACCGAGAGCGAATGAAGCTGGAGCAGCAGGAGAAGAAGATCATCGCTGACATAAAGAAGATGGCCAAACAGGGACAAATGGTGAGCTAAAAGGAAGCAGAGATCCACCAGTTCACCAGTATCGGTGACAGGCAGCGCAAATACTGAGAAAACTTTTTTTTTTTTTTTTTTTTTTTGCTTATTCATTACTTGCAGCAATACTAAAAACTCCCAACTATTTGTTTGCCAATAAACACATAAACTAACAACATGACACACTGTTAGAGTTTAACAACAATCAGACGAAGGTTAGGATATGCTGCGACGAATAAATTTATTAAAAAAAAAAAAGAGAACAAAATAATAAAAATAAAAAAAACACCGGATATCTCTGTTTTATAAGGAATTATTTTGTGTTGTCTTAATCTCTGCAGGACGCAGTAAAGATCATGGCGAAGGATTTGGTTCGCACACGGCGGTACGTCAAGAAGTTCATCATGATGAAAGCCAACATTCAGGCCGTCAGCCTAAAAATCCAGACGCTCAAGTCCAACAACAGCATGGCACAGGCGATGAAAGGCGTCACCAAGGCCATGGCCACCATGAACAGACAGGTCTGTGCGCCACGTCCTCTGTGACAGAAGTTAACAGCACTCCTTCCTGTTCTGATGATGTCATTCCCCCCCCTCCCACATTCCCACAGCTGAAGCTCCCTCAGATTCAGAAGATCATGATGGAGTTTGAGAAACAGAGCGAGATAATGGACATGAAGGAGGAGATGATGAACGACGCCATCGATGACGCCATGGGGGATGAGGACGATGAAGAGGAGAGGTAAACGAAACGATGTCAAAAGTGAATACTTTAAACATTACATTTTTAAGGATTGTCCTTATTTGTGAGGGATATGAAACTTTCCAGCAGCTAGTTAGCTTAGCATAAGGCCAGAAATAAGGGGCAATGGAACAACAAGTCTCCCTGTCTAAAAACACAGCGAATATCGTGTTTGTTGACGTGTTCTTCTCATGCAGCGACGCCATCGTCTCCCAAGTGCTGGATGAGCTCGGTCTCAACCTGTCCGACGAGCTGTCAAGTAAGGAAATCCCTCCGATCTTCAGCAGCTCACGTCTTTCGACGCATTCTCCTCCTCAGCATTTTTGCTGAATCCCCTCTGCGTTTTTGTTGCAGATCTTCCCAGCACCGGGGGAAGCCTCTCCGTGGCCGGCGGGAAGAAGGCCGAGCCCCAGGCCGCCTTGGCCGACGCAGACGCGGACCTGGAGGAGCGTCTGAATAACCTGCGGAGAGACTAAATGCGCGAGAACTGTCAGAGAAGCGCACTTTGGCAAGGGTCACCAATACAAACGCACTTGAATCTCTGCGTCTAGATTCTTTTGGAGGCACAAGTGGCCGACTGTTAACAGCGAGCAGGCTGTTCTATAAGGTGTATGGCTTTCTGTTTGAGGTGTTTTCATTTACTGTGTGTGCTATGTATCTTATCATTACGGGGGTCGTTACCCTCCATAGGTCTAGAAAGTCCTCTTCGATTCAGTTAAGACTCTGCCAAATGACACACGTTGTCTGTACATACTAACTTCTCAAAGCATGATGTATTTACGGCTTAGATCAACACTAATTACAGAATATTCAAGGAAAACCAAAAAAATCTAGAGATGTTAAAGAAGGCTAAATTTTATATGACTGACATTTAGAAATGTCAGCACATTTTGTACATGAGGTGGGTTCGGCGTTCTTTTTCTACCATCAATATTAAAACATTATCAGCATTTTTATTCTCTCTAAATGTGGAAGGTTCTAGTGGAAAATATGGTTTATTATGATAATAACTATTGAAATTTGACAAAGAAGACTGGAAAACACTCCTGGAGATTATTTTATTGATGTTTATGAGGTCAGCAGTGTCCTTATTGCAAAAATGTTAAGGAGTTTGTGGTGTTTTTTTTTTGTTTTTTTTTGAGAAATCTAAATTTTGGCTTTATTCAATAAACATTTTTTTTCCAGAAGACTGGGGGAATGGATCAGTTTTCATGTGTAAAACGTCATCATTTGATATATTTTGGACGCTCTCAGCATCTAAGAGCAGATTGGAGAATTACATGATTTGATGGGTCCTAATTGTTCAGTAGATCCCAATTGTTTCATAATCCTGCGATAACATTTCCAACATCTACCAATATATACTGCTCAAAAAAATAAAGGGAACACTCAAATAACACATCCTAGATCTGAATGAATGAAATATTCTCATTGAATACTTTGTTCTGTACAAAGTTGAATGTGCTGACAACAAAATCACACAAAAATCATCGATGGAAATCAAATTTATTAACCAATGGAGGCCTGGATTTGGAGCCACACACAAAATTAAAGTGAAATGTTCCCTTTATTTTTTTGAGCAGTATACTTCCACGAAGCACAGATGATCAAAGACGGATAAAAGAGCTCTTTTCCTTTTGCTGTGTTATTGAGTCACATGTACATTTGACACATTTTTGTTAGAGGGAAATAAACCAGACTTCAACAGTGCTTGTTTAAAGTTTACTTACATGCTTTAAAAACTAATGCAAAGCTGTAGATTTTTAGCTTTTTTTGGTCATAGAGTATATTTTCCTTTTAACAGGCCATTCAGCAATCAAATATAGCTGGAACTCTCACCTGCTACGCGTCTCTATAACGTTCATTTAAGCAGGGAAGACGTTTGAATTTGTGTTTTTTGTTAGGCTATGAGTCTTTATGTATACTGTCAGATAAGCCCGTAGAAAATAAACGGCATCAGAGCAGCATTGCTTAGATGACAGATTAACCACTCCCTCCCTACCTTTGGTGTGACGTGTGCATAATAATGAAGATGTAGGATAAGTGGACAAATGTGGCTGCTTGAAAACTACATAAACAATGACCAAAAAAAAATGGAAAAACAACCCACAAAGAATGAATAAATGAAAGATGGATGGAAAAATAATGGAGAAAGACAAAGCACTAGAAAGGAAGGATAGAAGGAAAGAGGCAGAACAGAAAAATGGAAGAACAGAGGGTAAGAAAGAAAGCAGAAGGAACCAAAAACTGTTGATCAGAACCAATTTAAATGGGACACAATAAGTGTCTCATTTTAAACCTTAAAGGGGTTAAAGGTCAGGCAGGAAGAGATTGAAAGATGAGTGATTTGTATTCACTTATGGGCAGGAATGGATCTGAAATGCTACAAGCACTGAAAAAGACAAACGTGTGTCATAGACATTAATTTTATTCCAAAAAAATTATTTTCAAAACTGTCAATTTGTCAACATACAATCATAGAACAATATTGAATGTACTGAACACTTCCAACATTAAATAATAAAAAAATAACAGCCATGTTTTATGTACATTTGTTTCTGAAAGCTATGTACAGTGACAAGAAAAAAAAACATTTTGTATTTCCAAACTGCGTAGACCGCAGAACAGGTCGAGCGAACGCCTGCAGAGATCCATCGTTGTGATTGCGAGGAGCTCAGAGAGGAAAGCGGGCAGAGCGCGTTGAGAAGCGTACAGGTCGCTAGAACTACAGCAGAAAGCTTTTTTTAGTAATCTAAAACATCTCCGAACTCAGGAGAGCAACGCATACACATCACCTGCCTAATATTTGCTGAACGCGAGCTTGTCTTAAGGTTGGGAATAGAAAAAAAAAAAAAAAGAAGAAAGAAATCACCTATAAAGCGGAAGCTGTGAAAGCAGAAAAAGAACTCTGCTTTTCAATCGTCATGCTTCCGAAAATAACTATACGTTTAGTAGTTTTAGTAACCCAGTGAGAAGTAAAGATTCTCCCATCTTGGGCTGAAGCCATGCTACCATCTTGTTTTTGCGACAGGTAAACAGTCCATGCAGCTCACATGAAAAATGAACAAAACAGAGAACAGGTTCCTAAGTTTAAAGACAAGTGCGTCCATTTCCTCACCTCCGTTTTCGTGAACGAACCTCTCAGCTGGACGATCCGTTTCCGTACACTGAACTGGCTCAAGTACTGAGATTATTTTTTTATATATGTAGTCATGCTTGTTCAAAACTCCCATATTACAGTAAACATTGACAAAATCTTATTAAATTTGTGTGCAAACAATAAGAGCAACACGATACAATCGAATTTTGATTTTTTTTTTCCCACGTAGGCATGGAGAAAAGCTACTCACAACAAGAATTATGTGGCTGTATTGCTTGTAATACAGAGTTTAAGCTCCTCTTTGCGTGACTAAATATTTCGCCCCAACATGCTGAAGATGAGGCGTCTCATACTGCCAGAACAATACGCATTAGAACTGATTGAAACGCCAACTTTGAGTGATGAAAACTGATTTCTAATGGCACAACTTGAACAAAAAACATGCTCTGAACTCTTGGATGAACAATCGAGTTGACTGTAATCTTGCCTCATTTGTTTTTTCTTCCACAGGAGAGAAAACTGCAGAAAACCAGTCTGTAGTTTCATGCCCCACAGACTGAAAACAACAGCAAGTTGCACACACCAACTAACTGACTGCCCCGCCCTGAACTGTAGGCCGTTTTAAAACTCAGTCACGGAGCCGCTCTGCCGTCGTCGCGGTCCGGCGTTCACTTCCGACAGGTCCGGTGAGGCGTGTGTTTCTTGGGCACCTCGATGCGGCATCGGCTTCGCTCGTCCAGCCACGGCAACTCGAAGTTCCTGGAGGGAAAAATTTATTCGAACAATTTTCAATCCAACGGTTCGATATGCGAGAGTAACTTTTTGCTGTTAAACCATTTGGCATTTCTTGTTCAGGTAAAAGGAAATCAGTTAAAGTAATTAACTTTATGAAATACAGGTGCTCGACCTGTATTTCACACAGGAATAAATACAACTTGGTGACTTCATAATTTAGGAGAGTGAATATCTCCCCAAGTTCTGAATGCCTCAAACCTTTTAAACCAGGAAGAAATCATTTTCTCATACTATAAAAACTGTTTGTTTTATATATATATAAACAAAAAACTCCCACCTGATCCAAGCTTTTTAACACATCTCTTAAACAGGTGTAAAGTCAAAGTGACAGAAAGAAAAACCAAAACCTGCAGACTTACTGCTGGGAGAGTTTGGGCAGCGGCCGACCAAATGCAACCACAGGCAAAAACGGAGTGATCACTATAGCTTCAACTAGAAGAGAGAGAAGAATTACAATTAGGATTTTAAATTAATTCAAAAACTTTCCCCTGCAGTACCCAAGTTCTTTGTTTTTTTTTTTTTTTTTCCAAAACTACATAATAAACCCTGCAGTAGTACCGTCTTCAGTTTCGGGGTAGAAGGACGACAGCTCGGGCTCGGTCTCCTGGACGGTCTTCTTCCTGTTCATGCGCTGCTGCAGACGCTGGAACACGCGCTGCTCTCTGATTCGCTGGATGTCCCATCTGAAAACATTAAAGAGGAAAATTCAACATGCAAACTGCAGGAGGACAAGTAAAAAAAAACAACAACAAAAAACACGAGATACCAGGAACACTAAGCAACTGGTTCTTCAGTGTATAATAACAAGGGTTAATTGAATTTGTGTTATTGTTTTCCTAAGCTAAATTCTAGAAAAAAACATAAATGCAAAAATAAAAATAACTAAAATTTAGTGTTAAATATTTTCAGAATTCCTGGAGGAAGGTTAAACACAACTTGTTATTTCCTGGTTTCTAGAGATGGAGTGACCTGAACACACAAAAGTCATCATGCAACACAGTTGGACTTTAAAGAGTAAACATATTTAAAAAGAAAATTTGAACCAAACATCCATCTGCTGATTCGCCACACTGACCACTGAAACATCGTCCCATTAAATGTTCATAAAACACATCCATGCATGATTTTCTGAAGTTTTTCAAACAGATTGAGATTTGCTGGTTGAATATTTTATTTTTTAATATAAAAATCAGGGTTTCAAGATATTCAATATGTGTACTGGCAATATTGCTGGATATTGTAATGGGAGTATTAATTGCTACAATAATTCATTTGTAATGAATTGACTGTAAAATTCTACCTAAAAGTGTTATTAGGTTTAAAAAAAAAAAACAAAAAAAAAAAACACCACCACCAATTCGTAGCGACGGCAAATCCAAGTGTAGTCAAGGTGTCAGGATAGTTTTTTTTGTTGCATACTGCGATAATTAATCATTTGCAATATGTTGGGTTGCAGGTTTAGTTCAATTTGATTTTTGAACATCCACTTTATTTGAAATAATAAAACAAAACATTCTCTTTTTGAGAGAACTCCAGAGTAGTGGAGTGTTAACTCCACTACTCTGCCTTGGTTAAGCTCTCAACATCAAACTGCATTAATAAGTCTATTGCTGTACCTTTTCCTCCTCTTCTCGTCCAGCTCCAGCTTCGCGTGGCGTTTCAGAAACGTGCCGTCGTCCAGCGGCTTGAAGTGAACACAAGTTCAGACATTTCCATTAGAACCTGAAATGCTTGCGGACAGTTTAAAAAAATGGTTTCTTTTTTGTTGTTGTTGATTTTCCTCACCTCTGGGATATTACAGGCATCGTCCTTCAAAGGCTCTATGTGGTTTTCCCTCCAAGAGGGAACTGACAGGTGGAAGGGTAGTAAAAAAAAAGAAAAGGGAAGGAAGTTATTCATAGACGGTGAATTCAGCAGAGTGGATTGCTAAAGTGATTGAAGTTGGGATTTAGGTTAGGCTTACAAACAATCAGCATATCATGTACTACATGAGGAGTCCACTCACTGGCCACCTCTTCCTCCTTTTTAGGGGAAGTCTCACGCAGAGGGGACAGAGGAGGTTGGTTCCAGCAACACAAATACATCTCTGTGGTTGACATGAAGGGCAGATCCTCCATCTGGCAGCTCAGCTCGGGCTCATCTTTGCAGAGGAGCAAAGCGTCCCTTTCTGCGCCGGACCTGGCTGGGACAGACTTCTCCGGGGTTTCCTTACTACGCAGCTCTCTTTGGTTGGGAGAGCCGGGCTCCGTCTCAGACTTCTGGGGGCTGAGCTTTGCACTTTTACCCCGGGATTTCTGAACCTTTGCATCTCCGAAGCAAGTTTTCCTGTGTGCGGAACGGACCAGCAATTTTTTTTTAAACATCCAACCCAGGTGTTAATGACATGAGAAATGTCTGCTGCTTATTTTACCTTTTTTGACCTTTGCCTCCCCTGCTGAACGGGAGGGGAGTGGCCACGTTGGGTTGTGGACTCTCTTCTATGTCCAGATCCCACATGTCCTCTTTGTCGGGGGTCCACGGCTCCAGGGGCTGGAAAAGGCGCTTATCGCGCGGCGTGTCCTTCCTCGTGAGCTGGAGGCGACGCTCCATGCGCTCAATGCGTGCGAGCAACTGCGTAGAAAAATTTTAAAGAAAACATACAACTTAAGAGAACATAAGGGACATCAAAGGGGTTCAAAATGGAAAAAAATAAATAAATTAAACGCACCGTCTCCTTATCGGCCTTGAGCTCATCGATCTCCTTGTCCTTGGATTGCAGCTGCTGCTGCTGCTGTTCGATGAGGTCCAGCTGCAGGAGGAGAATCTGTCGGAGGCAGTTCGCCTGTGCATGCGGACTTGCAGGGGTCTTCCTGATGTTCCTCCACTTTCCTTCGGAGGACAGTTCAATAGAAGCGGTGCCCAGAACTCCGGGAACAACCCCTTTTGTGCTATCCTCAGCACCGGCATCCTTTGGGTTATTGTTCACTGCCATCTGAGGATTATCCATGTTGTCAACAGAGAGGGGTTTACCTTTCACCGGGGTTCCCTCACCCCCCATTGGTCTGACAGGGGAAGTTATCCCCAGCGGTTTGTCTCCCTGAACCGTTTCTGGAGCTGTGGCAGCTAGGGCAACTTTGCTTGTCATGAAACTCTGATCTAAGTCCTTGGATCTACTTGGGATCTCCCCTCGTTGCACGTTCTGAACATCTATAGCAAAGTCGCAGGGCTCGTTCTTGATGCTCACAGGACCCACGCTGTTGACTCCGAAGTCTTCCGTGTCAGCCTTACGTTTGAAACCCGGTTGTGGAAATTGTTTGGATCTCAGAGTCATGGCGATCACGGCCACTTCTCATCCTGCAGCCCCACACAGACTTCCCATCTGGACGCAACAGCTGCAAAAAAAAAAAAGGAAACGCACGCAAATACAGAAGTCAAGATACAGCTGTTTGTTAACCAGACGGCCTGCTTTATGAAAGTCGGGAGGGAAACACATACATATATACAAGAACATCTCCAGCTAAAGAATAGTGACAGATTAAAAAGTGCATCCTTTAAAAAAAATCTCTTCCCGGATTTCAAATTCACGCTTAGTTGTGTTACGTCTGCGATACAGTAAGTCCGAAACAAAATATTTAGTTTTGAAGAAATGTAACCTTCCATTTCTGTAGCCGGGCAGACATTTTAAAACAAGGGCTCCCAACAAGGACTCGGGAGTGGCTCTGTAGGACACAGGCAGCAGCAGCCAAGCTCCTCCATTTTGGTTCTCATGAAAAACAATAACAGCCAGCTAGCTGGCTAATGTTAGCCGGCTGCTTTTACAGAACAAAAAGTGTCTGCGGGGTAAACAGCGTGTAATGACTAAGTTGTAGCAGACAACATTAACCCAGAGCCGCTTTTATTAACATATTCTGGTGGGTTTCAAGCTTACCTCGATCACAACTCGAGTGAGACTTCAGAGTGTCTTCATGTTCCCTCCTCAAGACTTGTTTTAAAACGCTGCCTACAGCGCATGCGTAAAGTGTTGGATGGCCATTTCTTGTTTCGGAGGTTTAATTCAGGAAAGGCACCACCAGGGGGCAGTAGCACTCTCCCCACTAAATGCTGCATTATTAAAGCTATGACGCAATGTTGTTACATATGGAAAACCAAAACTCCATAGTTACACAGTGTTTCTTTCCTTTTATGTTGTCAGTCAGAGATTGTTACTTTGAATCTCAAAATTATGACATTGAATCTCACAAATATGACATGGAATTGACAATGATTGCCTTTTTGTCTCATAAGTTTGACTTTGAAACGAAAATAATGATCTCACAATACCGACTTTAAACTCGTTATGATTGAGAAATTTAGATTCAAATTTGATTTAGTGGTTGATCATTTTTATTTTGATTCACATTATTATAACTTTGACTCAAAATTATAATTATTACATTCTATAATTTTGGAGTGTAATTTATAATTTGAACTGACTTTCTTCATAATTCTCAGTTTTAATCTCAGTATTCTCAGTTGTCTCCCAATGACTTCAAAATTCAACATTATTTTATTCCATCCATCCATCCATCCATCCATCCATCCTCCATCCATCCATCCATCCATCCATTTATTGTATAACCTCACACAAACATTGCAGGGTTGCAGAATTACTAGAACTTATAAATTTTAAACGACGCCTTATTGGTATCATATTTATGACTTTGAGTCAATTATGACTTTGGTTTTAGATTTAGACTTTAAATCTAAAACCCCAAATTTCCTGATTGAATATTTTTTAAATATTATTATGATGACGTTTTTGTCTGATTATTGTACATATATGTACGAATCTAATTTTACCCCACACGCCCAGCCCCCAAAACATAAATAAATAAAATAAGAATAAGTATATTTCTTCTGCTTTTTTATTTTTGTCACACAAATTTTTTTCAGGATATCTATCAAATTGTAAAAGCAGACAACGTTACATGGTTTGAAAAAATAATGACTAAATTTATTAAGAAAATGGCAGACTTTAAATAAATAAATAAATAAATAAGAGATAAGAGACATGTTCACAAAATTTCGTTAGTAGAGTTACGTACTTCCGGTAGCGGCTCGCCAGGCCAGCGGAAGTGAAAGTAACAGGTTTCCGGTGGAGCTTCACTCTATGGTCTGCATTTAGACCTTCGTTATTGTTTACTATGGAATAAAACATATCTGCACTGTTCGTGTGGTGAAATTAACCGACGTTCGGGTCGTTATATAGAATATTTGGTCCAAATCTCGACAAAATGCATCGCAGAGGTGTTGGTGCTGGGGCGATAGCTAAAAAGAAGCTAGCAGAGGTAAGTTTACAGTTGTTTTTATGGGATTTATGTCACTATTTCAACGTCTCTGTAACTTTATAATGACTTCTAAGCCTGGTTTTAAAAGACATTGAAAAGTCTTGAATAGTGCGTTGTTTTAATATAGTTTGATCAATTGAATCCAATATATACATGTGACTGTAACAACTTTTCAAAAGTGATCTAAAACAACTACAATTTTGAAGAGATATATGTAAATCATCAGCTGTGATGCCTAAATGTCATCATAAAGACAGTGATTTAAGGTTACAAAATGTTTTGTGGAGTTAAAAGGTTACATTTTTTAGCTCTCATATAACAAGGAAATAGAAGTTAATTTAAATCAAAGATCTGTCTAACATTGTGATCAAAGCTAAAGAGAACCCCGGGTCTTCATAATTCACTTATAGATTGTGATTGTATGTTTCATAGATGATTCCCTCAAGGCTACCTGCTCTTTTACATAAATGTTTATACTTCTAAAATTTCCAGTGCCTTGTTTGGCTACTCTGTTTGTTACTTTTCTTTAGGCCAAATACAAAGAAAGAGGAACTGTACTTGCAGAGGACCAGATAGTTCAGGTGAGCTTGCTGCCTTGTTTGTTTTGATGCACACATTTACCATACAGAAGTAGCACCTTATTCACTGAGTCTGTGTTTTGTTTATGGGCCAGATGTCAAAACAGTTGGAAACGTTCAAATCCAACCTGGAGGAGTTTGCCAGCAAGCACAAACAAGAGATCCGTAAGAACCCCCAGTTCAGGGTCCAGTTTCAGGAGATGTGTGCCACCATTGGCGTTGACCCGCTAGCTTGTAAGAAAAATCCTGATTCCTTTTTGTTTTGCATGTTTTCCTCACTTGCTTTTCAAGTAAGCCTCAACTGAAACGTCTTCTTTTTCCCCCACAGCTGGTAAAGGCTTTTGGTCCGAGATGCTCGGTGTGGGAGATTTCTACTACGAGCTGGGCGTACAGATCATCGAAGTGTGTCTCGCCCTGAAACACAGAAACGGAGGTTTGAGTTTGTTTTTTGTTTTTTTTTAAAGATGATTAGTTCTCAATGTTTTTACCAGAGCTCCAATGTTACAACTCTTTCTCTAAGTGTCAACTCAGTCCTTAACATTATAGCTACCTCCAGACAGCCACAGTAATTTTTCATAATTCATGGCCTTTGAACTTTTACTACAACTTCAAATGATTATGTCACAACAACCAATTAATCAATTAACCTCATGATAAATTAAAATGAGCTTGACAATTTCCACTTTGATGATTAATATTTCTCAAAGGGCAATATTATTTACAAATAAACCATAATTTATTTTAGTTATACATTTGGTTGAAAGTGTTTTGTTTTTTTATTCAGTTTTATTTATTGTTTTTGGTTGTTGTGTTTTATTTTGGACATTTAAGGTATCTTGCAACTCCAGTGTTAAGTGTTCTTTACAAGAGTGAAGTTTATTGGTCGTAAACAGAGCAAAACTGCATTGTTATGTTATTGTCAAGATTACACTTAAAAATGGTCTAAAAAATATCAAAATAATTACCGGGACAATTAATTTATTTGTTATCGTGAATTTCTTCAACAGGGACAGCAAAGCTAGTTATACGGATGGGAAGATGGATGAAGTTAATGCGGGACAAACATAAAAACGAAAGACTTAACCAGAAATCCCAGTCGAATATTTATACGTTCGAGATTCTTACGGAACAAGCTCTGAAAAAGTTCCCGGCGTGTGAACACTCTTGCTTTGTTGCCTCGGCTTATTAAAACGAGCTTGTCGAGTGAAAACGTCTCACACACATTCTCATCCTCTGCGGCGTTTGTGTGTGTTTCAGGACTCATTACTCTGGACGAGCTCCACCAGAGGGTGCTGAAGGGTCGGGGTAAATATGCTCAGGACGTGAGCCAGTAAGTTCCTCTACGGGTCAAATTGCGTTCGATCCGATCCGCATCACGTCTCAGTGATCCATGCTGATCTCGTCCTCCGCAGAGACGACTTGGTCAGAGCCATAAAGAAACTGAAGGTGATGGGAAACGGTTTTGGGATGATTCCAGTTGGCGGCTCTTACCTAGTCCAGTCAGTCCCAGCAGAACTGAACATGGATCACACTGTCGTTTTACAGCTTGCGGAGGTAACACAAAGAGTCGAGACCATTTGGGGAGATTTTGTGAGCATTCATTAAGATGATGACGGTTTCTGACAAATCACGTCCTTGTTTTAAAAAACTAGGCGTGACTATGCCCTACACTTGTGATTCTCTTTCATGATTAAAAATCACAATGAGGAAGTTCACTACATGTGAGCTTGAGACACTGTTTCATTTGATAGAACCAAAAACCAAAAAAATCAATAAGTTTAATAAGTTTGAAATCTGACCAACCTGTTAATGTTATGCACCACTTAGATGAAAGATTGTGAAAAAATTCAGAAAGTTCCAGGGAAAAAGTGAGGCTGAGGCATTGCAAACAATTTTGGATGTTATGCTCTCCATATCAGTATCACATTACCACAGGTGAGGCTTAAAGCTTAGGTGGACCAGTAAATCACAAAAAAAAGATCTGCTTCTATGATTTCCTGTTTGAAAAATGTGTTGGTTTTTTCATTACATTCATTGCTGCAGTGTGAAGTAATTTGTTTCTTTGTCGGTTTGTAGAAAAAAGGATACGTCACTGTAAGCGAGATCAAAGGCAGCCTGAAATGGGAGAAGGAACGGGCGTGTCACGTGCTGGTGAGTTTATCCAACGGTCTGCTGAAGCGACCATGTCACATTTAAACCTTTTAGCTTTAATAAAGTGGCGATTCCCACCAACTTTTGTTTTTCTGGCATGCAGTTATTTTGCAAGTTTGTTCTTACTAGAGTGCAAAATGTGAATAAGTATTTTACCTTTGCTAATTGTAAAATTCTGGATATGCCATTTGGTAAAGTCTTAAAAATTAATCTATTTGCCTGAGACTTTAGTTGATCCTTATCTGATTCAGTTTTCTGCTGAACATGTTTTTATGTTCTTACCTGAAGAAGGGCTCCAGAAGTCTGTATTTTGTTTTAACTTTGAAAGGATTCTTCATTTCAACATTCTTACATTTTGTTGTAATTTTTTAAATTGATGTTTTTTTTGCTGTTATTCATGATATTTTTATGTGTCATTTGGTAGAAAGACCCCTGAGACTTTTTGTCCTGATCAATACAAATGGAGGCAGGAAATGTAACGACTTACACAGCAAACAGAACTCCCCCCTCCTTCTCCCCCCTCAAACTATGTACTAGGGCTGAAATGTAGCAATAAAACATCTTTAGGGTTGAACACAAGTTACCTAAATAAACACGGAGCCCCCTGCCAGACCTCCGCGTTCTCATATTCTGCATGTCTGACTCCTCGTATTTCCAGGATCATCTGCTGAAAGAAGGCTTGGCCTGGCTGGACTCTCAAGCAGCCGGGGAGGCTCAGTACTGGCTGCCAGCGCTCTTCTCCGAGCTGACCTCTCGTGATGTCACGCCCGAGGAGGCCAATCAGATGACGCCTTAAGGAGATTTGTGGGTGGATTGTTATATTGTGACTGGTGGAGGCGTTCCCTGACGTGCTGCTAGAAAGGGCGGGTTCTCCGCCTGGAGCTGACGGACGGACGGACGGACGGACGGACGTCACGTCGAGCATCAGACTCGAGAAGGCGTCGGTTTTTCCCTTTCACGGATACAGAAGTATTCACACACCTTGAACCTTCTCGCATTTGTGACATTACAGTCGGTGTATTTTATAGGAACTCTACATGAAGGGGAAGAAAGATTGTACGTGCTTTTTTTTTTTTTTTACAAATAAAAATCTAAAAAAATGTGCTGTGTTTAGTATTTAGCCCCCCTGGCTCAACACTAAGAGCTGTAATTACACCTGCAGCTCTGAGGAGAATAAGATTTTTGCCAGTTTTCTTGCCTCAAGCTCTGTCAGATGGGACGGAGGGTATCTCTGAAAAACAATTTCAAAATCCCAATTTCAACATTCTCAATTGGATTGATTTCTGGACTTTAACTGGACCGGTCTAGCACATGACTATGCTTTCATCTAAACCAGGAAAGAGCCGTTGTTGTACTTTAAGACTTGCCTACAGCTGCAAAACCTACATCCATCTTTAACACGTTAATGAAACATGGAGAAATAATTAAATTTAAATGACTAAATAATGCACACCATCTCCAGCATTATTATAGCTCCATCCTTTTTCCCCATTAACCTGCTCTCTCCCCATAGCATGACGCCGCCATCACCATGTTTCACCTTCTGGGTGTTCAGGAAGCGGTGAGACGATGTGGAAAAGTTCAAGGGAAGGGGTGTGAATACTTTTTCTTCACGTGATTGAATGGGAAATTCAGTGTAATCTTGGTGGAGGGTTTTTTTTTTTTTTAATGACTGGATAATTTCTCTGTGTGCTAAACATGTAAATGTTAAAAATTTCTTGTATAAAAAAAATCTTTTTAAAGAAAAAAGGTTTACACCAGATTTGTTGTACGTGCTTTTATTACGCAGCAAAACCAGCAGAAAGTATTAACAGTGATGCACACTTCTCATCGGTTACCCTCATTCTCACCCAGGATACGCTTGAAATTCATCAGATAATATTAAATAGGCTCTGATCTCAGTATGGCAGACCAGGATTTATGTTATAATGTGAAAGGTGCAAAGCTTTGGTAAATATAATAACCTCTAAATGCTGTTTAAACCCTAATCGTTTGCTGTAACAGCCCTGCTCCCAAAGAGTCCCCACAGGTTTTTCAGCTTGAAACTTTTTAAGGCTTTTTTTAAAAAAAAAAAAAAGATTTTTGGTTGGTTGGATTTTCTAAATTGTATTTTTTGTGTAAGAGAAAGCTCAAACAAAAGCACTTGAGGTTCTCAATGACTCTACTGAATAATGACAATCATACTAACTGATACATTTCAGCGATAATTAAGACCAAACAAAGTAAATTTGGTCAAATTCTCTGCAAATTTCAGAAACCCAACTCATTTTTAGTCACTTCCAACAATTAAACAGTTTTTATGCCGATTGTACTTATTATTGAACGCAATGTGTTCATTTTATGGATGTTTACTGAATATTTCCAATCACTTTTTATATATAAAAAAACAGTACAATAATATCAACTAATATAACAAGCTAATTTACTTGATTATTTTGAAATTTTAACAGATTTTGTTCATTTTTAAAACAAGTAGAACGAAATACAGTTATCACATAGTTGGTTTAATCAGTTTTTTTTTTTTTTACTGCTTTGACATCCTGTTTTATGGGACTGTTGTACATTGCTGACAATGACTTCAAAACAAAAACAGTAAGTTACTATGAAAAATAAAAATAAAAACAAGAATTAAGCCTCAGATCTCAACAGGTTGATAAAATACAAGAAAAGCTTTGGATTTAGTCTTTTTGTTTTCAAATATTAAATCAGAACTCCCAAACACAAAATAATCCACCTCTGTCCTGCATACACAGCCTGCTCAGTGTTAGCCTGCAAATACGGAACATGGATGATTAATGATGCCAAATTGAAAGATTTAATAAACAGATATCGATGAGAACAGTTAATTTCTCAGAAGGAAAAGGACTAATTTGCCACTTACACAGATAAGTGACGGGTAAGTCAATGAATCAACTGAACATCTATACATCAGGCAGTTCCTGAAGGATCCAACAGCCCAGACTTTCTGCTGATCAAACTTAAATCTGACCAATCCTGCTGGGTTGTCATTTTGGTTTTCAATCATTTCAGTCATTAACGGTCACTCATCTATGATTAGAAATTAATTATTCTATCCCGATATTTACTAATATTATCATTTATAAGGCATTTTCTACGTGTTTATTATACGCAATACAGTTTTTTTCATTGAATTAAATCACTTGGAAAAAAATAAGCAGAAATAAATGGGATATGATTTCAAGACGTTTAGCTCTCCGCACGTGGACGTGACGGCTCATCATTCTAGCAGGTTTCAGGTCTCGACTAAAATGACAAGCTTATACTAATGTCAGTTTTTTTTTCCCTCTGTTTTTTTTTTTTTTTTTTGTCAACCAACGAGACCCATCCGAAACGACGACGCGGCTCGTCTCACAGCTCGTGGCCGTAGACGTGGTCTTCGAATATGGACTGCTCCATGAAGTCGCAGATCATCGTGCAGAACGGACACACCCGGTGGCTCTGCTCATGCTGCTCCAGCTCCAGCTGGGTTATGCCGGGGAAGCTCTCCCGGCAGTGACTACACACCAGCGCCGGCTGCCAGGAACAGGGCGTCACGAGAAAGAGAGAGAGAGAGAGAGGGGTAAGGGAAGAAGGGAAGGGATTATGTTTTAAATCCGCTTTAAAAATAAACAGTAAACAGTCGCTCATGTGGACGTCCAGGGATCATGTGTGCAGAGGGATGTTTTCCCTGTTTATGTGTTTTAGCAGGTGCACGGGATGGCATCGAGCTTTCCTACGCCGATGAGTTAAAATGTTTGTTTGATACGTAAAGTGTAATCCGTGACTCGTCTAAGACATCTGTATGTTATCACTTATTAATGCAACATTCAAATTATTAAATTATACTTCCAAAAACATTCATCATTTCTCCTGGAATGGGAAGAGGCGTTTCAGAAATATGAAGGCTGCTTTTTAAATTTGTGCCGTTTTCTCCCTCTTGTTCAGGTCTAAATTGTGCCTGTTATAATAAAATGATTTCTCTGCTTCCAAGCAGATGTACTTTCTTGTAATCTTTCAAAAGATGCATTGAAGGTCTCGGTGCTTTCTGGGCTCCATTTTGTCCCTTATTCGTGGTTCAGTACCTGGTCGCTTTAGGTGACATATTTTCCATGTTGGTCTCCTAACCCTGACCTAATCACTCTGACATAAAAGTGCCTAAGCTCAAAGGATGAATCATTATTGCATGAACACACAGACACACACACAAAAAATAAAAAAAATCAAAGAACCAAAATTAAATATGCGATTTTAGGGACTTTACTACCAGCAGCTTTTCACAGAGACACAATTTGTTGCATTTCTTTGGTTAACTTAATGCAAAATAAAATTGGATACAAACTTAATGACCAAGAAAGTAGAAACTGTGTCTCTGTTCCTAACCTGCATTAACCAGATGTCGCTACTAAAGAGTCTGAACGCAAACAAATGACGTCTGGAACATGAAAATGTAGAAAAATACTAAAATATGTCTGCAGCACACTGGTATAAATGTTCTTTGATGCATTTACGCAACTAAACTCACGTGTAACTTTTTATACAGAGAACTTTACAGTAAAGACCCAACTAGTACGAATCGACAGATTATCAGCTCCCGATCGGTTATTGTAAGTATTTTAACTGTGTAGGATGTGCTTGTTTCACAAGTTGATATGTTTTGTGCTGAAGAAAATTACGTTACTCACCTCCTCGACTGGGTCGACCACCAAGCTATCTGTAAAAGAAAAGGAATAAAGTCATTTTGTGAAAAACAAATTGAGATGTTTGACATTTTTAAAGACTGTAAAAAGTGATATGATCAATAAGGAAGTGAATTGCAGTAAACTGTGTCTCACCAGCTGACTCAGTACGCTGAGCGTAAACACAACACCGACCTCTCAGGCTTGTATTTGTAAAAACGTTTGAAAACCGTGCATCATTTTCCCTTTACTCCATAATCGTGCACTACTTTGTCTTGGTTCGTTATACAGAATCCCAATAAAACACGTTCAATATGAATCCTTTTGCAACGCACAACAGATAACACTGACTCATGCTATTTATTGGCTTTATGAAAGTCTTTTCAGTCATCAATCTGGAGGAAATGAATGACGCGTTGTATCAAAAAAGAAAAAAAACTACATATAAATCACTTTGTTTGGCCGAGAGCTTAAAAATAGAACCGCTTAGAGATTCATTAATGCCGCACTGGCAAACACAACAAATATGACGTGTTGCGTTTTATGTGTGACCCTGCCAGGCTGTACTCAGATAACAAGAGGCCTCCAGGATGCAGTAAAAGGACAAAGTTCAAACCGCTGCACAGACCAGCGACATGCTACATCATGGTGGCGCCACTGCGGCTCATGGAGATGAAAGCAGCAGGTGAAATAGAGGGATTTAGTTGGCAGGTAGGAGGTGGATGCAGAGTTAATTTTGAGATGTGCAAAATAGAAGATCATTTGTGTTTGAGTTTTATAATGGCGTGGAGCAGACAAACGGCCCCTGGTTCTGCCTGACCACACGTCCGTCCCTCACCTATGGTGTGGTATACGTGGCCCTGCTGGCCCAGGACGTCCTGCTGGTTACGACTGGCAGGAACGTCGCTGCCTGGTACGATGGGGTCTGGCTGCAAGTAGGGCGTCTCTTCAGCCACAGGTGAGGTGATGCTTGCGTAATGTGAGCGAAGCCTCTCGATCTCGCCTTTGAGAGTCTGAAAGAACGAAGACGGTTCAGATTTCTGAAACCACGTAGGAGATTTAGAGCCGATTTGTTTTCCACATGTACCTGGACTTCTCTGCTGAGCTCATCTCTCTCTTGTTTGACCAGCCTGATCTCCTGTTCCCTCTCTTCGATGGCGATGTCCTTATCTGCGAACATTGCATTCATCTCCTTGACTTGCATCTGAGAATATGCAGAAGGAAGATGACCGTCATCATACAACGAAAAAACACAATGAACATTATCCTGTCAGCAGCCATTTTCATTTAATACAAAAAAAAAGCAATCAGATGAGAAAATCAGATACAAACACCATAAATCCATTTTATAATCTTAATAAACTTTTGATTAAAATCACACTTTAGTTACAGTAGAAAATACTCTGAATATTTCATTTCTTACTCAGAAAATGTTTCCCTTTAGAGTTAGTTTCTAGAGTAGTAAATTAGTTCCATCTTGGCTTCTTTATTGTAGTTTTTTTTAATTTAATTAAGTCATTAAGAAATAGACCTTGGTGTGGATAATAATAAAATTAAACCCTCACTACATAAATCATCAGTTCTCAGTGGATTTAACTCTGAAGTATAATTATAGATACAGATATTGTTGCTTCTCTAAATGTGTGATGAAATCAGTGCAAAAACAATTCCCTTTTCAGATCGCTAAAGGTAAGCAGCATCTTTTTCTTTGAAATGTAATTAACCCAGATTCACCTCATATTTGCTGCTTTGGCGTTGCTCCATCTCACAGTTTCTGGCCAAACTCGTCAGCTGCTCCTTGACGTCCCGCAGCTCGTTTTCTGTGAACTCGCACTGCCTGGTGACGGCCCTCGTCGCCTCCCTCTCGGCCTGCAGCTTCGCCTGCGCATCCTGCAGCTGCTTGGAGAGGGCCTGACACTGCGCCTGAAGAGGACGCTTCATTAAGCCTCGTCACATTTACCTGAAATCTGTTCAGCGGTATTCTGAAGAGGGATTCAGTTTCCGTGTTTAAAAAAAAAAAAAAGTACCGTGAGGTCGTCCTTTGGAGCCGTCAGCAGTAAATCTTGCTGTGAAAGCCTCCTGTTCAGTTCCTGGTTCTCCCTTCTCACTTCGTCCATGTTGCTTTTGACGCTTAGCAGCTTCTGCAATTCTAGAGAGATCCGCTCCTTCTCTTTGGTGGTGCTCTGAAGATCAACCTGGTAATGAGAAAGCACACGTTTCACGACGATCGATGGATGTTTCGGTGACCTCCTGTTAGCCTCGCCTAAGACGCATTTTAAACCCTCGACAAGGCTAAAACTTCTGAAAAAAGAAAATTTTAAAATTCAATTTTGCTTCCAGCTAATCCCTTCTGAACTTTTTCGGACATTATTTCCAGGTTCAGGTGCCCATATTGGTTAGACCGGTCCCAAATATCCTCACTTTGTCAAAAAAATATGTCCTCATTCACACTCGCCTCTGCTTTACAGAATCAGAGTTTGCAGTGGGAATAAGTCTGTCACTATTTAAATGTAATGAGATAGAAACAAACAAAAGAACTGTAGGTTTACCTGCAGAAGCTGAAAGCTGTCCATTGTGTTCGACAACTCCCGGTCTGTTTCTCTGAGTTTAGCTTTCAACCTGAAAACACGCAAAACAGTTTTACGGAAAAGTATGAATAGTTTTGCCAATCAGCTTGGTCACATGACTAACCAGGTTTTCAATATGGGGATGCTAATATTCTTATTATGGGCAGCTATCAATAATGAGGATAATTCACAGAACAGTTATATTTCATACTACGATTAAATTATTAAGTTAAGTTATATCCTGAAGGCAGTTTGCTGAAATGCATTTTTTTTTTTGGATTAACAGAGTAAAAGGGGCAGAATATAAAATATCCACCAACATTTAAAATAAATTTTCTTTTTCCAGAAGAAAAAACGGAAAGTGAAAACATTACTTGGCAATCTCATCACTTTGTGCATCCAGCTTCCCTTTCAGCTCCTCGCGCTCCTCTCTCATCTGATTGATCTTCATCACTGCTCGATCATATTTCTCCTTGAGAAATAATGTGGATACAAATGAGGCCGGAGTACGTTCTAGTTTAATAATGAGAAAGTGAAGCCATGTTACCTCGTTACTTCTAGATGACAAAGAGTTCAGCTTTTCCTGCTCTGTGGAGTTTTGTTTCTGGATCTCCATCCGCTTGGTCTTTTCAATCGCCATCTCCTCCTGGCAAGTAGCAGCAGCATCAAATTTAGCTTTTCGTCCTGACAGTTCAGCTTAAGTTTCACCACAAACTGATGACGAACCTTCAGGCGGTCGTTCTCCTTCATCTGCAGCTGCAGTGTGTTCTTGAGTTTTTCATTGTGCTCCTTCGCCTGATCAATTTCTTTGATCAGTTTAGCCATTTCTGCCTCTCTCTGGTCGCTCTGCTCCTGAACAAATCAAACCGTCAACTTGTCAAAGTTCGCTTTAAAGTTTAATGACCCTCCGTGTTGCACAATGAGCAAAGGAACCGTGACGGGTTTACCTTGGAGCTGCTGATATCCTTCTGATCCTTCAGCAAAGCGCTTTTCAAGGTTTTGTTTTCTGCTGTCATCAGATCCAGCTGCTTCTGCAGCTCGGCTTTCTCACGTTGACTCTGTTCAACTTGCTCCTGTTAAATACATGTTGCAGAAATCAACAAGCCTGAATGTATAAATCACCAGTTAGGTTGAAGTCCAATTATAAAGAGGTAAAGCGGATACAACAGTCATGTTGTATCATGAGGAATGTCTGTTTTATAAGTGTTAAACTGGCTCTTTATTCACCTTGTTAACAAGAAAACTTTGAAAGAGCTTCAGATAAAATGAAGACCACTTGATTCAAACCACTTTAAAACATTAATAAAATACAACATAGTGGAAACTACAAGCACCATGGGTGACATATACACGCTCACTTCCTTATAATCATGTTTATTTACATAAATCCCAGGCAGTACAACTTTATGGAAATGACCAAACGGCAGCGTGAATGTATTACCTTCACCTCCAATTCAGTTTATTTTAGATTATCTTTTAGCATTTGGAAAGTTTGATTCGCTCTTATCGCAACTGTAGGGAAAGTCACTTCACCTCCCTGAGAATTAAATCGGAAAACTAAAATGATTTTTTTTTTTTTTTAAGTGTCCCGTCCAAGTTTTGGTCATTTCCAGCAGTTACGAAAGCTAAGTTTACATAACTAAATCCATGTACATATTTGCATATGGTACCTGAGTCGTGATAACCAGCAGGTCGTCATCTGCGATGCTCTCTGCGCTTTGCTCCGATGGATTTCTGAAACAGAAAGGAGTGCTGGCTCCTCGGACCTGACCGCTGTTGTCAATGTAGCAGAACTGGTAGAACTCGATCTCGTCTTTAGGCAGGTAGTACTCTGGCAGGAAAACGAAAGAGCAAACTGGATGAACTCTTACGCTAGATCGTGACCTTGTTGCTTTTATACATAGTTGTTTAGAGAGTAAAAATGTTAAAAACACTTTAAAAGTTAGCAACAAATTTTAAATAAACTGATGGCTGAACATCAAAATTGATCAGACGTCTCAGACAATATATGCTAAGAAAACTGTTGTAGAGTTTTTCAAATTGTAGATAAGAGTTTTTATTAGAAAAATCTCCAATTATCAACTGTAGAACACAAAATATTGAGTTGTTCAACCGTTTATCACAAGAGGAGTTCTGCATGCAAGTGGTGCTGCGCCGTAGCTTTAATTGGTTGTCTTCTAGTTGGAAGACTGGGCCATTAATCCAACTTTATTGCATTTTTCCAGGGCCGTTATGGAGGAACTGGGATGGGCATAAATTTCACAATTTTAAAAAATATATATTTTTTTCAATAAAAAAGAAAACTTTTTCTTTGCTTTGCTTTGCTGCAGATACCACTACCACTTGGTTGCAGAATTGCAGCATAGTTTTTCAAACTGGGATGCTTTTTCTAGGCAAAGGTGCCAAGTGCAGCACATCAATTACCAAAAAAAAAAAAAAAAATTAGGGGAGTCTGAGCTAAATCCGTCCCATTTCACCAAAATTATTTGGGACATATTACCAAAAAATGTCTGAATATTGCAATTGTTACTTTATTAGTTTCACCGTCTTATGAACTCTATGTTTAAAGTAAATCTCTCCCAGACGAAAATCCGCTGGATGTAAAACAGGATTAAACCGGATCCGACTGCATGCTACAGTTCTTCGCAAAGACAGATTTCAAGATTATTTTTGCTCACAAAGTGTAGACATGAAACACAACGAGGAGTGTACATGACAAACGGTCTTTTGGAGAAGGTGAAACTTACCTTTAAATACAGCTCGTCTCATCTCTGTCTGTTGAGCATCATGGACTGGCTCCACCCACACAAATGTGTGATAGTCCTTTGTTGAGCTCCACCCCACCTGATCAAAAACACAAAACAAACAGAAAAACACACTCAGTTAAGATACTATCCAGTGGTAGGCTTTTTTTTTTTTCCACTACCAATAAAACACAGTATATTGACAAAGTATAAATTTTCACTTCAGGATTTTGCAAAACACCTTAAGGGGAAAAAAAAACAACTAATCATTCTTTCTGTGTTTTGGGGTTGATGACATCATAACAGGCTAAAGTGTAGCATGACTAAACACGGAGGATGAGCAACTCTGACTCATTTTTTTTTTTAAAGGTTTCGTCAGCTCTAGTGGCCTTTATTTCACAGTTGTCAGACGGGAAAGTGGGTTGTGAGAGAGAGGGAGGACATAGGGCAAAGGTCATAGAGGCCTCCTTATCTTTACGTGATGTCACCAGAGCCCTGTGTGTATGGAGACCTACTTAATACCTAGGTAGACGTGGAACAAAATGACACAACTAGAAAAACTGACCATGACAAGATAACAGTAATAATCTACGTCTTACGTGAGTTTGATTTAAAAAGGAGAAACATCTGGCTGGTAGCTCTAATTTATTATGACTGTAAACAAAAAGTAAGTGAGGCAGCCCACCTTGAAGATGCCCACCCAGTCCCTGGGACTTGGCTGGAAGGCAGAATTGAGAGTAAAGCGGCAGGTGATGGGGCTGGAAGGCGGGTATGAGTACGGGATATCCATGAAGACCACCTGAGAGAAGGTGCGAGCCGGGGGGTCAGTCGCTGCTGCTGCTGCTGCCTCTGGGAGGGTCTCCATACTGACCTACCGTCTTGCAACGAAACACACGACATCCCATGAGCTTGATTGCGGTAAACAGTGAGCACAGATCAGCTAGTTTAACGCCAGAAAGCAGCTCCCTTGTGTTGCAAACCTACATTCTTCCTGGCATTGTTTATACGCCTTCATGCGCATTTAGAATTGTACTTTCGGTTGTTACAAAACCGCTTACTCATTCATATCTTTATGATTAACGAATCACTTTGCAACAAACATAAAGGAGAAAACCAGTTTTAATGTACTCAAGTCGTTTTTAATTACGTTTAACACGCTAAAAGAATTATATAAAAACAACAGGGAAAAAAAAAAAACTTCTTAAAACCGAAACCAAAATAGTAGTGTACCGTAAATACAAATTGTTAAAACCGGGGGGGGAAAGATGTTTTAAGCGTTTGTTCGTTCAAAAAAACCAGTGAGTTATAGGAAAACTTTAAGATAAAGTCATAAAACTTACATTTGTTGTCAGTTGACGCAGTCCTGAGATTTCCCGTCTGTTTCTCTGAGACCCAGAAAATGAGATGTTCAAGTACACCTCGGATCTTTGTACTGCCACTGCATGTAAAAAAAAAAAATTAGGACACACTGCCCACGTTAAAAAAACAAAACCGAAAAAGTCATTTAACCTAACATATAAACTATTTATATTATTTTAAAATCGTATTTTACAATAAATTATAAGTATTCACATTGATACTGTAGACCGTTGCAACTTCTTGGCTTTGAAAAATGCAGGGGGGGCTACTTTAGAAAAAAAATGTTCTAGCTGAAACAAAAACAAAACAAATCACAACAACATACCGTAAACAGATACAGCTCTGTAACTGGTCGCCTAACTCTACACCTAACACATTTATATTCCTTATTTACGTTTGTAACAAGACCCGATCCCTTTATTTCAGATTGTTACGAATACATCAGCCCACGCTGATGTATTCAAACACGCTAGGTGGAGCCAAACTCCTCTTTGTTGCGGAAACAACTTAATGAAACAGCTAAATAAAAATAAAAATCACATCTCGAGGACGTATTTATATGTTGATGGATTGTTTTCTCTTTCTCGTTTTTTAAACAAATGTATTTTAGAGTAAAGCCATAATCTTAAGCTTTGCTGGTGCAGTTGTTTGACAAGATTCATGTTTTTTGGGAGGATTTTGTCTGATACGACATAGTTTTGGAGTGAAAGAAAATATGATCTTTCATCAGTTGACTTCTGATTAGAAGTCAACTGTTTAGAAACTGGAGGCCACAAGTGTGTAAACTGATCTCAATATCAACCTTTCTGTTTTGTGAAGCATTGTCAAGAAGAGGTATTTCCTTTCACTTCACAATTTTGTTTTTGTGGTGGTCTGTCATTACCAATGAAATAAACTAAAGTTTGTGGTTGCATCATGAAACAATGACAAAACGTTCAAGAGATGTAAGCAACTGTGAAAACACATCCATTGCTGTGCTTTGGCAATGTTACATTTATTTGAATAATAATGGTCATGACCCTCAAAATGAAAATCAGAAGAAATAATTTTCAAGACAGAGCTACATGTTGCCTTGATGGCAGACTTTTAACTGAAAATATGTAATTATTCTCCAGTTTAGCCACTATTTCCTAAAATAATACACAAAGAAGGCACTCCGAAGAATGCAGTAAAATCCTGCTATCCATTTAATTTTTTTTATAATGCTAAAGCTTTAATAAAAACTGCATTTATGACAGCTATGACATTTCATTTTAGAATACAAATGATCACAAAATGGAGAGACAGTGTCTCTGTAGTGTCTGTAGAAATGTATACATTTTTCTCTGAATAACCTTGAGATTATGCAGAAAAAGAAAAACTATAAGGTTTTTAGTATTTTCCTCCACAAATAAGAATATCTGTGTAAATTACCAATTTAAAGTTCAAACCCCTTTAAGACATGCAAAATTTACCCTTCCTCCTTTTTGTGTTTTTTTTGGTTGATTTTTTTCAGTCTTTACATGTGTTAGCCACCAGCCAATCACAGACGAGATTCTCACACCTTCGCCTCACGATTGGCTGCATCTGACCCCCGTCGAGTTGATTCATGTTTACATTTGTAGGTTTACTGTCCTCTCAGCGTCCGGCCAGCACTTCACGACCATCCGTGGGAACAGCTGCAGAGAGAGCAGCGCGTTTTAGAGGCTTACAGAGGGAACCAGAGGAAACGCTTTTTGGAGGGTAAATGTGACTTTTTCGACCAACTTTTTTTTGCCTTTGAAAGTACGCGTTTAAAAGTCAGTTGCTAAATAGGAGCTAGCCCAGTGCTGTCAGAGCTGGGAGAGGTCGGCATTCCGTTACCATAGTAACGGCGCCGTACATATGGGCTGCGCAGTTAACTGTAGGGTGTTCTTTTAGGATGTTTTTTTTTTTTTTTTTTTTTTTTTTTTTTTTTTTTTAAAAATTTTTTTCCATTTGTTTTTTGGGAAGAGGTTTTTGAAAAAATTTTTTTTTTCCCCCTTTA